>NC_092793.1:2332609-2452068 GCF_918797505.1 Bemisia tabaci
GTGTGCTGTCAAAAATGATGCCGATGTGAAAAAGCGCTCCGCCTTTGGGATGCTTTAGAAATGTTCAAGGTCCTCATCCTCAAAAAATAAGAGAAAGAGAAATTAAGCAATTTTTACCCACAAACTTGGTGAGCCAAAAAAAACATGGTATATCCTGATGGGGTAGGGGCGGTTGACATTTTTGACATTTCTCTATCTGAAAATTACAAACGCAAAGAATAATTGTGATTCTCTAATCTCCCTGGCACTCCGAGTTGGCAAGATGGGTATCTGCTACGCTTTCAATTCCGAAAACGCCGTTATACTCTTGATTATTATCTGAGTTGAGTTATCTTATTGACAGCCTCAACCTCATGATTTGGGGAACCGATATTTTAGGTAATATCTGATGCAATATCTGGATCGGTAACACTGTTTACGAATCTGATAGCAGTATGCTAAGTTCTCTTGATCATACTGCGTTCCGATTTAGTGGCAATTACTATTGTAAATTTACTATTGTTTGCAGCAAAATGAAGATCACTTTGAACATTTGACGGAATAACAGAGCATCAGGTATAAGAACTTTCCACTTTAAAAATAATAAAAATAAAAAAATTGCTCAATTTTTCTCTTCTTCTTTTTTGAGAATGAGGACCTTGAACATTACTAAAGCATCCCAAAGGAGGAGCGCTTTTTCACATCGGCTTCATTTTTTGACGCAAGCACACTTAATCCTGTGCATGTGATGTCGCATACTCCGACGATTGAAGGGGTCCCGCTTGCCAACTTTCAAGTCAGCAAATTATTGCTCTTACTTGGCCAAATAAAGGAAAAAAAAGTTGATACATTGATTTTCCTTAAACTAGAGGGTATTTGAAAGATAACAATTTCTGGAATTTTCATTATTCGCGTTCCTCAAATTTGCCGCCATGTTGAATTTTCCGAAATTTTATTTTTGAAACAATGCCATCCAAACTTGTGACAACGTCAGTTGTTTTCCTTGCCATAAAGGGCACTTTTCAAACTTTTCATTCCAGGTTTGTTTTTGTTTTTTCGGCAATTGGGAGCTCACGGTGATTTTTTGAAAAGTGGTCAATTTAAAATTTTGACCGGCTGTAACTTTTGAACGAGTGAACCGATTTTAATTTTATTTGCGTCATTTTTCTTGTCTTTTTGAGTTTTTTTTAACCATGTCTAAAAAATGGGGGTTGCTATTTGAATTTTGAAAGTTGCCCCCCCCTTGGGGCCCCCAGGGGGGTCCACCAAGAAAAACCCCCATCAAAAAATTTCCCCCTCTGGATGATGAAGAATGCCACAAACCGCGACCTTCTATCTTTTTTTGTTCAAAAATTATACCCACTTTTCAGTTACTTTATGGACACCCGGTAGAATTATTTGTTATAGAGCTTTTCAAAAATGCATCGTTCTACTTTTCAATTTTAATATGTCAATGGCCGAAAATGTGCTGTCTGTTACGGGGACAAAACTCTTCCAGCAATGGTGAAACCACCCGGGTACATTTCGGGAGATGAACTGAAGCACTTACAAACTGAATGCCAGGCGCTTTGCAGTTGAAGGAGAAGGAGCACTTGCAGCGTTCAAACTGGGTAGGGTCGCCGTTCTTATGAGTGCTCTGGGCGTTCTCCCAGGAGGGCACGGGACCTGTAAGAATTCCCACCGATGAGGCGGCACCCTGGGGTCCAGCAAAGTTGGGGTTCGGCCTGGAGCCGGCCGGGGAGGGCAGCGTGATGGGCAGCGCGCTCGGTCTGCTCACGACGGGAACCGGCCTCGCGGGTAGGGCGAAGATGGACGCCGCTGGAACTGGGCGACTTGGCGAGGCCAACGCCGCCACCGGTCGGTTCGGCGAGGGTAGTGACACCCCCGGCCGATTTGACGAGGGTAGCGGAACGACCGGTCGGTTTGGCGAGCCGAACGCTACCGGTCGGTAGGGTGGAGGTCTCGTGTCTGCCAATCCACTGTTCTCGTACACCTCGTATCGGTAGTCGGATTCGGGTCGGGTTCTGCAAACATAACATGACAAAATCAAGTGCCAACCCTAATAGCAATGGCTCTTAAAAAATTCCACAAAAAGTTGTCAAAAAAATGTAAAAAAAACTCGTAAATTTTAAGTAAAAAAAACTCTTAAAATACTCGTTTTAGGAAACCCTATTGGGGCATTCTTTTAAATAAAAATAGTGTTATAATAATTAAAAGAAAACGTAAAATTTACGTAAAAATCAACAAACTATATCCCCAATGTTTATGGGCTGCAACTTGTGCTTTTATACTTTTTTTATACGAATTATTTTTTTTATACGGATTATTTTTTTTATTACCTTTCGAATGAGGTATCACAAGATGGGAATTGCCATTTGAAAAAAAAAGGTAGCTCCGGCCCCTCTTGGGGGGGGGGGGGGGGGGGCTGTCCCCCAAGTTGCTACTTTAGACCGAGGAACATTGCCAAAGTTACAAACTTGTATCTCGATTAGGAAAAAAGTTACAGGGGTGGTAGGTGACTTTTGGATAAGCCTGTATACCTAACGTCAACGTTGTCGATTTGATCCTCTTTCCCGATGAAGATGAACGCACGGGTAAAAAACGGAATTAGGGTAAACGTACTTTGATTCATAGTTGGAAAGGATGTCGATGGTTTGTTTGGAAACGTTGTCGTTGTAGGCGGGTCGTTCGTGGCTGTAGATCCCTTGGAGTTGTCGATCGTACTCGAGGCTCTCTCTCGAGACTTGCTCATGATCCCTTTGAGCGGATTCACCGGATCGGCCGCGACTCCTGCTCTTCTCGCCCCATACCCACTTGTCGTCGGCCCAACTCGTCCTCTCCCCCACTATCACCCACACAAGCAGCACCTCCACGCGTAAAGCTGAAACAACCGCAAACGGAAAATCATCTTATTAGTTTTAATCATTATTGACACAGGATCTCAAGCTACAAGGTCGTCCATTTTTAAGAAATGAACCAAAAAAGCATGAAAGAACAAACATAAATGTGGTTTAATAATTTTAACTTTCGCCGCTGCGCCGCGCCGATCGCACTGTGTTTGGCGCAATGCGTGAAGTATTTGTGCAGTCATGTAGGGCTAATATGTGTTACATGCCGATCGCCGCGCCGAGGGCTTCTCCTTTTCATCTCAAGTCCTCGTCATCATTACTCTCTGTGCTGAGCTTCAGGCCAAATTACGTGTTTAATTCCTCTCTTAAATCGACTAATTAAAGATGCTGTCTCTTGTATTACCGAAAAACGACAAAATTAGAAATTACTTTTCTCTCAGGAAAGAGAGATTTCGTCCCCGTTTCTCATTGATAATTTTTTTTTTAATCCGAATTTTTTTATACCCACATTTAACAAGATTGCAAACTTTGCCGCCCTCGAAATTTGCCGCCATGGACCGCGGCCCATGTGGCCATCCCCTTAATCCGGCCCTGCTGGAATTAAGTGATAGTGGAGGAAGCAAGTAAAGCGCTATTAGTAGCGAACGCGACGAAAGTTATACAAAGGGGTTTATTCAAAAACGGCAAAAAGGTCCCTAGCGTGGTTTCGAACCAATTTTTAGTATGTTATTCTACTATGTTGAATACGCCTTTCTGCGAAATTTCAAGGCCTAAAACGATTATAACGATAACAGCTCAGCAAAGTTGCCAATTGTAAAACTGTAAAGTTTCATATCTACCTATTGATCGAAAAAAGATTTTGAAGTGCAGTTTGCGCGAAAATTCTTCTATAATACGTCCTTAACTAATACATCATTAACTTGGAGGTTTTGTGTATTTAAACTTGCAATGTTGCCATTTTTCATTTTGTCCCATGATCGATTTTTATAAAATTATATAGTACATCGTCAAATGCCTTCATGAGATCAAACAAACAACTGTTCATTCTATTATTCGTACTGTGCCATTTCTTTTGATATGTTATACCTCCTAGGAAAACGATTGGTACGCGAGTTATAAGCTATCAAAGTTTACGCTTTGCACGCGCCGAATCCGGGCGCTCGGAATCGTCTGCACACCCCACCCTTGCCACTAACAAGTTTGACGCGGACATTCGTACGTATTTTTTTTTTGCATGCTTTCCATTTTTGGCCTTTAAAAAGGCCTCAGATGAATACTTAGTTGCCTTTTGGTCCTTTCTTGCCATTTTTGAGCCATTGTTAGGTTTTTTTTTTTCAATTCTACTTGAGTAAGACCTAATTTAGACTGAAAAATGTGCACGTTTTTAGGGGAAACGTAAAAAAAATGAATAAAACTAGTTTTATAACTTTTTCCATTTTTTCAGATTTCTGTCTCAAAAAGAGGCACTTGACGATGTGCTATAATTTTTTTAAAAAAAAATCGATCACGGCAAAAAATGAAAAATGACAACATTGCAAGTTTAAATTCACAAAACCTCCAATTTAATGACGTAGTAGTTGAGGACGTATTTCAGAAGAATTTTCGCGCAAACTAGACTTCAAAATCTTTTTTCGTTCAACAGATATGGAACTTTACCGTTTTACACTTGGCAATGCTACTACGCCGAAAAAAATCGTTTTAGGAATTAAAATTTTGCAGAAAGGCGTATGCAATCTAGTAGAATAACATACCCGAAATTGGTTCAAAACCATGCTATAGCATGGTTTTGAACCAATTGTTTGAAGTCCCTATAGGGACCTTTCTGCCGTTTTTGAATAAACCCCTTTCATTTTAATTCCTTGATACAAGTGTTGGAACTCCACGGATGGCCATGTTGCATGCGCACGGGAGTGAAGGCGTTTTGACTGTCCAGGCACTCGCCACTCCACCCGCGGCCTGCTACGAGACACGACGTGGCGCCGCAAAGTGAATCGAGTCAATTAGAGAAGTCGGACATGAAATTTTTGACTAAAACTGCAAATTTTGATGATTATTTCATCACATTCTACGTTTTAAGGGGTGCTGTAGGAAGAAAATTTCACTAGAAAACCAATGGAACCGCTTTTGGAACCTCAAAGTTTTGTATAAACGGAGTTATAAGCGTTTAAAGTTTCCAAATTTTGGCCGACCTCTCCCGTTGACTCGATTCACTGTACGTCGGAACACAGTGCGGCCCTCTGTAGACAAAAATTAAAAATTCATAACTCGACATCTGAGTAATTTCTTTGGAGTTTGTCATCTTAAAGATACTTCCGACTCACAATGATGGTTCATCTTCTAATTTTTCACTCAAAACTACTTCAAATTTGAGTTGAAAGTGGGCGTGAAATGGGTCGAGCACTGGTCCATAAAAAATACTTACACGGGAAAAAGACGTCAACTTCAAATGAAGATTCCTCACTTGAAACGCAAAATGCTCTGGGTTGACATTTTGTCAATCCTCAGATATGCAACTTCAATCCTACGAAAAAATTCTTGCGACTATCAGAGATATTTGAAGTTAAAGTTTGGGTGTTTCGCGTTGCTTTTATAATGTTAACATTAGACTGATTTGAGGTTGCCACCTTCAAATGAACTTTGCTCGAAAAATCCGCAAAAAAATCCTGAGGTATAACATTTTCTTATTCTTTGAGAGTTTTACTTTCATTGTGCCAAAGGGTTTTCCTACGTCGGCGCTACTATCTTCAATACTTAAAGTTAAGTGTCTTTTACCGATTTTCGCCCACATCGTCCATAAGGATGCCGCACTGTGCGGCGCGGCGGCGGACTTAATTGCAGGGATCCAAAATGGAAAAGCGCTTTCAATAACAAAGATAAAAAAATCGTAGAGGCTTTAGTGGCATACATGCGTAGGATGCGAGTATCTTTGTGCTCCAGTTTTGAAATCGCGATGCATCGAGCATGATTTGTAGAGCAACTGCTCATGCCTAAGCCTAAGAGATATCTTCCAAGTATAGATGAAGAGTTAAAGGCCCTCAGTCATTTCTAGATCCTCGCAGTCAAGCCCTCCGGGCAACAGGAAACTGCAAATTTCGATGTTCATTTCTTCGCGTTAGAATGGGGTGCTTTTCAAAGGATATTTTTTCAAAAAGAGCAAGCCAACCACTTCTAATCCTCTACGCTCAGTATTAGTATCGATATGAGCTTTTAATGTTTCCAAATTTTGTCCGACTCCTCTCATTGACTCATTTGCCGAGGCTTATTGCTGGTGAGGCGATTAACGCCTGGTGTTAAAACGCCTTCTCTTCCGTGCGTATGCAACACGGACATCCATTGGTAATCGGATAGTTGCATTCAAGCGTCATGACGGAATTCGTTTAGTACCTATCCGTCGCATGCGACTCTAACTAAGGCTTTGGTTGCCTTTCAAATTAACACGATTGTAATAGTTCAAAGACACACAAAAAAAAATAAAAATAAAATAAATAAATAAACCAACTATTCCTGCAGACGCAGAAAAATTTCAATTTTAAAACCAACATCCGCATAGTCGATTAGTTGGTCAGGTTTATGGGATAAAATTCTGATTATCCTTGAATAATTTTTTCGTACCTCAGTCGTTTTCCACAGAGTTCAAATTAATCAGATGCTAAATATATAGACACAAATCAGACACGACAAGAGTGTATACTGTAAATTTTAATATTTTTGTTGCGCCTGGGGTTTAGTCATTATTTCGGCTTTTCAAAATCGGCCTCTAAAAGAAAAAATTGGGCTCTCTCAATTTTAAAACTATTTTAACAAAACGGATATGAACTGTCCAGTCAACGGTGAGCAAAAGCATTTGAATTTTTTACACCAATGCTTTTTAAAATGTACGTTTTCTCGGTACCCGACATTTATCAATAAGTTCATGTTATATGCATTTCCCGTGCACAAATCAATCTCCTTCTGCTGAAAAATAGTAGCGTTCTACATAATTTCCGATTGATTTACAAGTTGCTCTCTTGAAGCAATTTTTAATTTTAAGCATGCGATTATTTTCTAATTGGAAAGTACAATCCTATGATTACGTTCTAGTCTCTCAAAAGCATCTACGAGATTAGGTTGTCTACATCGAGGCCAAATTTGCACATCTTGGCAATCCAAGGTGATGCAAAAATTTGTCGGCACGACATTGTCGAACTTGCGAGTGGGTCGCGGAAGTAGATGTGTAGGTGGATTTTATTTCCTTCTGATCCCTTGCACGCGATGGCAGTAAGCACTCCAATTCTTACATACGGAAACGGAAAGATGGCACAGTTCTCGCGAATTTTATTGCTGGCTTACTAGATCAGCGTTACAAACACACACATGCTGTGAGGGAAGGACAATTATGACAGGTAGGAGTCAACTTCATTCTGCAGAGTTTTTTTTTCTCTTTTTTTATTTCAGAAGTTTAGCTTCAAAATAACTAATTAAAAATTGTAGTAAAATTAAATTAAATTAAAAATTGTGTAAAATTGCACAACCACAACACCAGAAACAGAACAGAAAGTCTAATCATAAAAATTAATAAAACAGCGGCTCGAGGCCATAACTTTTTCTGTAAACTACCACCAAACAAAGAAAAAGATTAAAGATGAGCCCCGAAGCCACAATGCCCTGGTCAGGCAATATCTACTTGAGCAATGTCCCTATTCCATCAACGACTTCATAAACGGGACAGGTTGAAATCATTGTCGTTATTTATATATTTATTCTTGTTTTTTGTTTTGAAAGTTTGACGCATTTGTAAAAGCCATGTGCACAAAACAACAAATAAAGCTATATATTATTATATTATTATTTCTACTTTTGTCGTCTTTCAGTGATAAAAGAGACAGCACCTTTAATTAGTAGAGTTTAGAGAGAAACCAAACACGCAATTTGGCCAGGAACAGCGCGACTTAGAGAGAAACGATGACGAGGACTTGAGATGAAAAGGAGAAGCCCTCGGAGCGGTGATCGGCGTGTAACACATATTAGCCCCTACATGACTGCACAAATACTTCACGCATTGCGGCAAACAGTGCGCTCGGCGTGAAACGCATAGTGCCTACAAGACTGTCGGAATACTTCACGCATTGCGCCAAACACGGTGCGGTCTGCGCGGCGCGGCGGCGGAAGTTAAAATCATTAATCCACATTTATGTTTGTTCTTTCATACTTTTTTCGTTCATTTCATATACATGGAAGGCCTTGTCCACCTAGGGATAGGGTTACGAGAATTAACTTTCGCGCAAAGTTCCGTGAACTTTTGCTAGTAGTGTTTGACAGGGCCTTCCCAAAAAATGTGTTCAACACATGTAAACGCGTTTTATGCACCCCTCCCCCGCTGGCACGTTCATTTGATGGTTTTTATTGATGTTTCAAAACGAATGAGAAGGAGGCGGCAAATGGAGGCGGCAAAATACAGGCGGCCCACGGGCGGCAAGTAGGTAAATCCGGCCCTGGTACCTCCGGTTGCCTTTTGATATATCTCCGCTGATATTCAATTTTTTTTACCACGGTTTAACATACAGTTTTTTTCCTATTCAGTGATTTATCATTATTTTTTTTCATTCAGGAATAATTATAGAAAATGTTTAGGAGGCATTTAGGTTGCTTTCCTATTCAATATCAGAATAATAGACCACCAGAGACTTTTAATCGTTCTAATGGAGGAAACGCGTCAGACGAAGGGACGTAACTCCGTTCAAAGATCACAAAGTTGACTCAAAGTCCTTCATTGTTTCCGAGAATAACGCACTGCATCACTTGCATTTTAAAACTTTGCCGATTTTTGGATGATGTCAAAAACTAAAATTAAGTGAAATTTTTTCAGTCAGAAACGTTCAACAGTTCCCTCATATATTTAAAATTTAAGCCTGGAAATTTCACAGCGTTGAAATGTTACACAACGTTCTTTCGCCCAAGCACCACGATGCAATGAAAATATTGAAATAATTTTGCAGTTTAATGCGATAAAATTGCAATATTTTTACATCATTTGGTCAATGAATGCCGATTTTAAACGATCAGTATTATAGAGAATTTGCGGGTGTCTCAAATTTTGTGAATTTCACCTTTAAAATAATACTGCTAGGAAACCTGAGTACCTACTAGAAAATCCTTGGTTTCTAAATTGAACAATATTTGGAGAAACATGACAAAATAACCTAATCTGCTAAAATATATGTGTCTAAATGTAAAATGCCAGCATATGACGTCGCAAGGCGGCACATTTTCTCTCTTTTAAATCTATTCTTCTCCAATTTCCCATGTCAGAAAAAAGTGTGAAAAATACTGCGAACTCAGCTCATTGGGCACTCTCAGATGAAGCAATAACATTTTCGTGTGCAACTTCTCCATTGGCTCCATGCGTGGGAAAGGCCCGCAGCAATTTGAAATGCAAAAAATTGCTACTTATTTCTGTAAATTTCAGTGGAAGAAACCCTTCAATGAGTAATGAGACATAGCATACATTGCACCTCGATACGATGGCAATAATGTAAGGATGCAATTGCAATTCATTGCATACAGTGCTTCTTGGGATCTGGGATACCTAACCGCGACGATGTCGATGGCTAAAGAACGAAACCACGTATCTTCATTGCGGTGTTTCAAAATTTCCGCTCCCACGTAATTTCTACGAACGGGAAACCGCCAACTGTAGAGCTTGGGATCTGTGTGCAGTATTTTGCACAGATTACAAAAATCCAGAAATTTCCAGAAAAATCAAGAAAGTTTTCAAGAAATTGCAGTGACTAGTTTGCCAAAAGGAAAAATGAGGTATGGCAGATGTTTGAAAAGTTGCAAACGGAGTTACAGGGTCCTCCACTCGAACGATGGGTACGGAGATCAAATCAAAGAAAGACAACCTGAAATGGCCATTTGGAAGACGAGGCGCACAAGTGCAGCTTTTGCTATTTTTAGGAATACATGTTTGAAAATTTAATATATTAGTTTTAATTTCAGAAAAGGATCCTTACGTCGGAAAGGAAGTTCAATGACTGGCTTTTCGATGCTTAAAAATTGGAATTTGACAGCGAATTCTTCAAAAAATGTGCATTCAGACTATTTTTACTTGAAATCACTAATAGCTCAATTTTTTCAAAAACTGCAGTTAAGCGCCTTGTCCTCGGAGCCGCTCAAATGGTGTTGGAAAAATGCCTTAGGACGAGTGAAAATGAATTGAGTACTCACGAATCATGTTGATAATCCGTGCGAAAAAATGTCACATGAATGAATGGGTTGGTCAACGGCACAAGTAACTCGCGGAGCCGCGTTGGGTTCGGACACGCACACGCGGACGCATCTGAGGTGGACACACGTGTGATCGCAACGCGGGAACGCCAACGGGATAGCAATGCGCTCGACGCGACAGTCAACAGTCAAACGACGGATCCAACTGATCGCTGTTATATTTGATCTGAGACTCTCTGGATCTGAGGAGCAACGCTGCGGTTGTGTAATACTTTTATAGTAAACTCTTCTCCGGGTGCTTGCGCTTGGCAGCTCCTGGTTTTGCCTGGCCTCCTGCTTCTGGCACCCGGCAGCGCTACCTGTCGCACGGTGGGAAAAGCTCTCGGTGCACCATCAAAATTTCATCACCAAGAGGAAGGCTCTCGATCCATGATCCGATTCCTCCATTTGCCGGAACTAGTTCCCAAGCTCGGACCTTTCACAATTCGCTGGAATTTTTTCCAGAACTTTTGCAATTCCTGGAATGTCTCGGAATTTTCAGCTGTTTTCGGAATTTTCCCGGAACGTCCGCGGTTTTCGTCAGTTCGACCGATTATTTCATCAAATTTGATGATTTTGAACTAAATCCGGGCGTATTTGGGAATTATTTTCTGGAAATTTTGGGAAGATCGGAATTTTTCCCGGAAAGTCGGCAAATCGCAAATAATTGCGGGAGCCCCGGAATCTTCGGTAAAATAAAATGAGAGCGCTGTTCCGAACGAACCAATTACCACCCATGTGTCGGAAGCCATCAGTCCTAAAATCGATACTTCGCTCTCTTTTCAAATACGGACGAATGTTCCGGACGGCACTCCATTTTTATCAAAAGTAGACGGGCCATTCAATTTTGACCAAGAAAGACCATTGCATGGTGACCAACAGTCATCAAGCGGTCTACTTTGATAGGAATTTGATCGTTAATCGAGACCGAAAGAGAAGGAGTGCGTGGAAGTCATCAATCTCGACATCGTTATGGCACAAAAACTTCTTGCAGCAAGAAGTGATGAACGGTGGTACTCATTTTTTATCATTTTTTTAATTTGGGCAGCCAAATGTTGATCGAAAAGGAATGTTGCATGGTGACTAATAGTCATCAAATGGTCTGTTCTGATCGCAATTGGTCCGGAATTCGAATATCTATCGAGGCAAGAAAACAACTAGGCAAATGTAGGCTTATTGGTGACCCTTCAATTTGCAGGAGTCATGATGAAAATGTTGTTACTTTTCATTTAGATTTGAGACCATCATAGTAAAGTTTTTAGGTGCGCAGTATGACCTGTTTTGTCTGTTTAAAAAGCACGTGTTCGTAAAGAAAGGCTTAATTTTCATCGGCAAAGAAGAAACATTTATAAAAGGCAGGTTATCAACTCTAAAAAATGCAACAGATCGCTGGAGACTATCACCGTCCAAAAATAAACTCTGGTCTTCATGGCACCTGATCTCCAAGAGTACTCGCGAGATTCCTTTTTCGGAGTTAACGAGGAATCATTTGTAATTACTATATGTAGTTCCAAATTGCAAAATGTAGTTCCAATTTGCAAAATGTAGTTCCAAATTGCAAAATGTAGTCCATTTGCCAGCATTGAAATGTAGTTACGTTCTCTCGTGAGGGCAACGACGAGGTGTCCGAGTCCAAAGTACTTGAAGACAGATCCACTGTGAAAGAGGCCATCTTGCCAAAGTGGAGGTGAGCGCGGCGCGCAGTGCATCGAGTCAATAGGAGAGCTCCAACAAAATTTGCAACTTTAAAAGCTTTCAACTCCGTCCATACAAAACTTTGAGGTCTTAAAAGTGGTTTCATTGATTTCCTCGTGAAATTTTCTTTCAGTAACACCCCAAGTAGCATTGTCATCTACTTTCTAGGTGGCGCTCATCAAGACAATGTCTATTTTCTAGATAGAACTATTTTCTTGAAAGAAAATAGGTATTAAGTAGATCTAGAAAATAGACGCAAGAAAATAGAAAGAAAATATATTTTTTCCTTGCATTTTCTTAAAAGAAAACATCAAGAAATTGGCTGGAAAATAATTCTACTTTCGATAAATTTTCTCTCTTTTTTCCAAATGGGAAGTTGACAGAAACTAGATCTATGAAATATATCTATTTTCGTTGGTTAGACTTTTGACTCGCAATGTTTTTTCTTTCTACTTTCTAGATAACTCTCATTTTCTTGGTATATTTACTAAAAGTTTTCTTAAAATTATTTTTCTAGGAAAAAATTCTATTTTGTTACTTGGGACCCATTGAAATTCAAAATGTGAGGAAATAAACGTCAACATCTGAAGTTTGAGTCAAAAATCGCACGTCCAACCTCACTAATTGACTCGATCCACTGTGCGGCGCGCGGCGCGGCGCGGCGCGGCGATGGAGGAATTGAGAATTCTGCACGGTCGACGTCGGTCTCGGTCCTCTCACGATTTGGACGTTTTGCAAATAAGCTGAGCCGACCCAGCTGTAGGTCAATGCCTGCCACTTCCTACGTTCATGTATGAACGTCCACCTAATCCAAACATATCGTCCACCTAATCGAAATATAACGTCCACCTAATCGAAACATAACGTCCAACCCGCATCATAGCAATTCAAGTGCTGGAATTCTATTACCTATAATTAAAGCAATCCTAATTTCCTCCATTAAAATTTGTGTTTGAAATTAGTATTTCTTAAAAATGGGACTAATTCCTTTAAAAACACTACACATGACTGCAGTTGACATTCGTTACGACGTCTCTAAGGATTATTTTTTCTTTTCATACGTAACTTCTTTCTCAGATTTTTATATTTGTCGTTATTTATTTATTTATTTATTTATTTATTTTTTTAATTTTTTTTCGAGTTTAAGTTTCCAAGTTATTGGGGATACTTGGAGTGAAAGGATTCAACTTGGACACATATTTGGACGTATTTATGCTAAAAGGAACTATGTGCATAGGGTTCGCGTGGAACATAGTTCCTTTTAGCATAAATACGTCCATTTCATCGACACCTGGATAAAGAAATGCAACTCTACTCCAAAGTTGCAAAATTGACTCAAACCATGCAATTTTTGTTGAAAATTACTCCGATTTTTGCATGAGATTAGAAGAAAAATTATTGATATTTTCAATTAGAAAAACCCAAAATCTTCCTGGTTAAAGTGCAATTTGCGCGGTTAGTGTGGCAACGTTAAAATGAAATTACGCTCTTCGCTGAGAGAAACGGGGCTTTGATAGATGCGATAGTAAAATGAAGGTGCAACAACAGGTAGAAATAAAAAAAAATGCAAGGTAACTAGATTTCTTGCGCATTCGTCGTTATTTCTACTCATGCGTTTAAGTCTCCAAGGCATTGGAGGGATATTTTGAGCGATGGGATTTCATTTCAAAACACACTTGACACATACGATACTGATTGCGAGGAAAAACAGATCAAAGCAATAAGAGGAACCAAATCTCTTACGCAAAAAGTCATACGAGGTCGCATGAGCACGTGCCCTGGAGTTACTACACGACGCGACCCAATCCCATTCTGACACTTCCTCCACCATTGTTAAATTTTATCTAAAATTTTTACTTATACATCACCCGCAGATAATTCGTCATGAAGACTTTGTACGTAATTAAAATGAAGACGGCGAGAGCCTCTGAATAGTGTTTCGTATCTGTTTACAATCCTTGGTAGCCAAACCTCTGAATCAAGCTTCGTCGCCCACTATCATTGGCACAGCTCCTGTTCAGGACGGCAAATGGGTTAAAGTTTAAGACTGGACAACACTTGATGAGCTGTCCAAGAATGATACCATAATCTCATTTTAAAATCTCCTCCACTGAACATAACTCAAGACACCTCTGAGCAGATCCTAAGTGGGAGAAGTTCAGGACCTGCTCATAAGCTGCTGTATTAATATGTATAGCTATCTCCTGTCGAGAGTTGCACCATACCTCTTTATTAGATCCTCTAATAATTTGATAAACCAAAAATAGTTGACTTTACACAATTGCATGGATCTTCTTTCAGTGGGTCAACTTAACTGAAATCATTGATGTTATCGCATACTACTGACTGCATGCATTTATATGCTCACATTGGACTGTCAAATTATACAAATCTAGCGCTCGGCTCGTTCTTTTTAAATCTTCTCCCGCGCTTTATAATGCCAAAAGCACTCAATGAATTGCTTTAATCAAAACACTTATACTTTTAAACATTTATGAGATTCCCAATGATATTTAATCACTAGCCGAGGGGGGAGGAGGGGAGGGTATTTCTGGAAGCTCTTTTAGTTGAATAGGTACTCAAGATTTTTCAAAACACTCATAACTTTCTTCAAAAATAAATATGATTTGAGAGTGATTTTGGCGACATACGAATGCATTTACGGCGTTTTCACTTAGCACGGCAGTATTCCTGATCGTAGTAGCGAGGAGCATAATAGCTTATCGGTGCGGAAAAGAGCGGGGGAAAGCCCAACGGACGAGGGTCGCGTAGCCGAGCGGGGTTTTTCGGCGGCATGCGTGTGTCGCTCCGTGTACGTGAGGGCGCGGCGCGGCGGCGGCGGCGGCGGCGGCGAGACACGGCTGACACTCGGGAGCCTTGGCTGTCCATTCGGAAAGCCTGGGCCGGAGACCCGAGATCTTAATTGGCCACGCGGCTCTCACCTTGACACCATTCGGGCCCTCTTTTTCAGTTCTTCGTGTTCGCGCGTGAGCTCCGTGGGAGTTTCCCCAGCTTCGAATTCGACTGGGGGAGGAAATGTAGGAAGCAAAACCGGAGCGGGATCCAGAAGGTGACGACGCGACGCGACGCGACGCGACGGCCGCGGACACGATATGACGTGGTTTATTCGTCAGAGTCCGTGCTTCGCCGGTCACGGGTGTCGCGCCTATCCAACGATCTAGAAACTATAGATAGGGGGATCCTATGCTACGCCAACAGTGAAGTTCATGACACACCAGGAGGAACAATTAGGTTAGGACGAAGATAGTCGGTTTCTACGGCCTCTGATGGGTCCGTCGCTGAATATGGACTTATGTCAAATCTAAGACCAACTGTTTGAAAATCTGTGTCCAGATATGGAACGTAGCCGTTCATCGAGTGAGTTTACGATGAAAGTTTCAACGTTAAATCATGTATTGTAAAAACTCCCGTAAGATCACTTGCATTTGAGGGTAAGACGAAGAAAGCCATCGGTCATTTCCACTCCCCGCCCGCCTCGTGCGTTGTCACGTGCGTGTCACGTTTTTTCGTAGGCCACCACCAATCTACAGTTTCTATATCGTTGCGCCTCTCGCGAGTATTGAGGGAGGCCGAGTCTTCAATTGCGTAGCACGGTGTCAACAAACAGTTTTTGCTGGAATCTTGTTGACACCGCCATCAGCCAGAGCATCGCCGCGGCGCGGCGGATCCAGACCACACAGTACATGGAGTCGTCATGTAAATGGGAGAGCTGGCGCCATGTTCTGCTTGACGAGTTCCGAGCCCGGTGTGCGGCTCACCTTTTCCATACATATTCCATCTAAAATGCCTGTGTGGAATACGTAGTAATTCCATGGCCGGGTCCCCGAGTATCGCAAACAATCGATTACGTATCGAAAAGGTGACCCGGCGCCGCGCCGCACAGGAGTCTCGAAATTCGGGACTTGGAAATTGCATGAAATTGGCACCAGCTCTCCCACTTACATTACGACTCTATGTACTCTATGATTCCTCCTTTCTTCCTCCTCTTTTTCTTCGGTCGAACGGGGGGTGGGGTGGAGGGGGGGGGGGACTTACACCCCCTCCTGGATTCGCGTATGATCCAGAAATGAAACAACTGTGCCTCCTGTGAATGATGAGCACGCGCGGTGTCACCAATTACGGTAACGGTGTCATCGAGTCTTAAAACATACCTTCATAACATCTTTCAAGTTATAGGTCTTCCGCTACTTGTGTCATTTACTTTTCCCTAATCTAACGTGACCTAGCCTTACTTGACCCACCTTTACCTGACCCAACTTTACCTCAACCTGCGCTGAAAAAAATGCCGACCGTGAAAGAAGCCGTACTTACGGGCGGTATAGCCAAACCGCTCGTATTCCGGGCTCAAAGGCCGGAAGTTCCGGAAGTAGGACACGGAGCCGTCGAAGCCTCGGCTCCAGTGCCCAGAACTTTCGATATCTGAGACCGGGACGGACGGGATCCCGGAACTTTTTTTCTCAGTATAACATGCGCCAAATTCACTGAACCACTCTCAACGTTACCAAACCTTGCCTATAACTTTACTTGACCTAACCTAACCTAATCTATATCCTTAGCTGTCCTAACCTTACTTAAGGTAATGGACCATTGGACAAACTACAAATTTAAGTGCTCCGATATGTGTTTCCTCTTGAAAATTTCACGCACAACACAATTTTTGCGCAACGAAAATGGACCATCAGACAAGGTGCGAACTTTGTGTGATTTGACGGTTGCCATTTTATGTATCAGAGCGACATACGATATATCGCATCAATTCGTTCCGTAATTTCAGCCACTTGTCATTTTTTTCGGATTTTCAGATCGCACTTCTCTTGTCACGAGACTAAAAAATTCATGTACCAAATTTGACAAAGAAATTCAACGTATTAAAGGCAGGAGGTTTTTTTTTAAGAGGAAAAATTTCGCATTCGAGTTCAGTTTCGATATCAGCATCGTATGCGACATTTTGCCTCTAAAAAACCCTGCCTTCATTTCGTTGAATTTTTTTGTCAAATTTGGTACATGAATTCTTTGGTCTCATGACAACAAAAGTGCGATCTCAGAATTCGAAAAAAATGACAAGTAGCTGAAATTATGGAACGAATTGATGCGATACATCGCACGTCGCTCTGACACAAAAAATGGCAACCGTCGAATCACCTTAACCTATCCTAATCATATATGGCCTAAACCCTACCTGCAGACTCAACTTCTTTCAATTTACTCGTAAGTAAGACATTTTCTGATGGTTAAAACCGTGAGTGATCGTTGAATGCAGCTCATTGTTCACGACCAGGTTTGACTTTTAATTGCCTGCGATCAGATTTTGGGTTTGTTGACACCGCGTGACCGTTGACACCATGCAGCGTTGTCGCTTTTTCTTCAGGCCCGTGTATTTGGCCATATTCATAGGCGCTCCTTTCTTACCTCTCTTAAAATCGGATAACACTAAATTGGCATTCATTCACTTATTTAAAGTGTGACTCTTTTAGAGCTCGAATGACCAATGAATGCTCTAGACAAAAAGAGCTAAGAAGACTTTACAATGGATAATTTATATAAATCACGTAGTGGGCGGAGAGCCAGATCAGATTCAGATTGCACGCTAGTAGTGGACGGAGAGGAGAGAGGGGACGCGGGGTTACAAATGAGACTTTTCGGACGTTTATACTAATTGTCTCCGGGAGGACTTGGTATGGTCCGTCCCCATATTTTCTCACCATCTTACCTCGAGGTCTCCAGGGGTATTTTTTTGACTGTTCAGTCCACGCCATGTCAGAAAAACCGGGACACCTTCACATCATGTTTAAAAGAATTAACGCAAGGTGATAACATTGCGCATGAACATCTATTATAGCGTGTCGCGCCCTTTCTTCCGGTAACAGTCCTTATCTTACATTTGAAGGGCTTGGAGGACAGGCGTATAAGAGCTTTTTTTTGAAAAAAATGATATGTTAAAGTTTTCAAGTAAAACTAATCTTAATGCTGTGAGAAATTCGCCAAAATTCCAATTTTTAAGCATCTAAAAGTCAGTTTCAACTTTCTTTCCGCTATGAAGATTCGTGTACACTTGAAACACGCATTTCTCGTAGGAGGAAAAATTTCGGTTATGCACCTTGTCCTCCAAGCCCCTCGTTTAGTCATAATGGTCGAAGAAAATGCAAGGATTCCTCTCCACTGAGGAATAGCGGGGCGTCTTGGATTCGCAAAAATATAACGCTCAAGACTATGAAGTGGGACGGGAGGTGGATTACATAAATAAAAAGAAAGTAATTATCCAAATGGCGACAGCCCAGATCACAGAGACGCCTCCGCCGAGCTCCCCAAGCGCCCCCTCCCTCTCTCCACCCCCGACCCGTGCCCCCCGACTACGTCACGACGGACGCCAGAGTTGAAGTGTAACCATCGACACATCCTTCCGTCCCGGCGATTTTTTGTTACGCCGCTGATCTTGCCGCAGATGTTGTCCAATTTCCTAACTGCAAGATTGTTTAGGGCGCGCCCCAGAATCCAGATTACAATGTGTCCAGGTCTCGAAGGTTCTCCATCCGATTTTGCAACGTTGCGTTTGTTTTTGGAGCCGCTCCGCTATCGGCAGATCTGTTCTGCTTTGAGTGCAGCGCTCCTTCACTCTCGATCGGCGCTTAAACTTGTTTTTTTGTCGAGCTTTCGGGGTTTTTCGCCGGAATGTTTTGTTTCTCCGGTTCCGGGGTGGAGTTTACCGAGAGGAATGTGCCGTGGAACACTAAAATCTGGTGTTCGATGAGATGGTCAGTCAGTGTGACCGCCGCAAATCAAAGCGGTGTGAGAATCACCATATCTTTTAACTCTTCTCACCCGAGCTATGCACACATTTTACATTTTTCCAAGTGCTCGCAACACCAGACACCTGCTGGTGTTCGTCAAGGCTTAGAGTGAAGATATACATAGAAATCGATGATAGCCCGGCTTGGACGAAAAATAATTTCACTTTCTCACTACTTACTTTTAGGTTGGGAGCATGCAAAGTGCATCTGTTTGCGTGGACGGTACTAGTACCTAGGCATGGGACCGGACTGACCTACCCCCACTTGGCCCCTCTCAAGAAACGTGAGGGATCTTGGTAAACGTGGAAAATATATCACCATTGTACATATTGGATTTTACTTTGTTTTCGTTTCAATATGCGACAATTTTTGGAATTTCACAAAATTTCAATGCTAACTTATACCATATTTATTTGAAAAACCGCAATAGTGTCGCAGAGCGCCCGGGTGCACTGGGAAAGTGACTTGTATTTATATATTTCAAAAATATAGTTCACGTACATTTTATTGATAAAATTCCGCGATACGGTTGCTAATTGGTACATTTTTTTTTAAACTACAAGTTTAACAATCAATATCACTGGTGTTAAGGTGATTCGACGGACGCCACTTTTTGTGTCAGAGCGACGTGCGACATATCGCATCAATTCGTTCCATAATTTCAGCCATTTAGGTATCAATTTTTTCAAATTTGAAGATCGACTTTTGGCGTGAGACTGAAGAATTCATGTACCAAATTTGACATATTAAATTTAACGTAATAAAGGCGTGGTATTTTTCTTCTCAAAACACCACGCCTTTATTACGTTGAATTTGTTCGTCAAAATCGGAGCGTTAATTCTATAGTCTCCTGACAACAGAATTGCGATCTAAAAATTCTAAAAAATGACAAGTAGCTGCAATTATGGAACGAATCGATGCGATGTATCGCACGCCGCGCCGCTCTGACACAAAACATGGCGTCCGTCGAATCACCTTAAGGTGCCGCTGCAATCGAGGTTTATTTTGTTTTCTCCGCGCATGATTAGGTCCTTGTCGAGCGCTCAAACTTTATCCTGATCAATCGATAAGACCAGGCAATTAGCTTTGACTGATGGTACCGTATTCTAGTATGGTGCATGCGGTGGAAATTGCGGTCAATAACATTACCCTTGAAATCCCATACCAATTGTCAACGAGATCTCACCGCTGTGTTGACAAATTACTCGTGAAATTGATCCAATTAAAAGCGAGTAAAGAGAACGAATGGAACTACTTGTCATCATATCTTACCGCCGATTGCCGTTACCCGATTATCTTGTCATCCAGTAAGCTGCGCGAGTAATGATGACATTAATTATGAATTGTTACCGGATTTACGCAATTTCGCACCGACCCTTGCGGAGGCTAAAGTCTCTAATTGGGTGACAATGACGACTAATTTGGCGTCCGGGATATCTACTATGAAAATGAGTCTATCTCAGAAGTTTGGGAAAGGCAGGTCTGCAAGAGAAAGCTGAAGAAAATGCAGTACTGAATTATTTGTTTCGGGCATTCAGTAATTCAAGCAGGCGCCGTTTTGCCGCGCCACCATTGTCGGCCACTCCCGACAGAGATCTCTGGAGCAATGTTGCCTCAATTCCAAAATTCGGTCTTTTTCCCTCGAATAAGGGGCTGCAATCAATGCCTATCCTATCCTGATGGGTGTATACCATCGCGAAAAGTGCTGAACCTTGTAACGCTGCAGGGAGAACGGAGAATCAGAGAGGCAGGGTTCACCTTTTTCATTTTTATTTTAGGTATTTAAATGCTAGCTGAGGGGTGCGCCCCCTGGCCGTAACGCGGCCCATTCCCTTGAGAGTGCTTCATGAGTTAATACGGACCATTCCTTATGGATTGCCGCAAAAATCATGATCAGCCGTCAGCGTGGCAGGTCTTGATAACGAGCTGTGATGAACGAAATGAAAATTTACATTGCTGATAAAGGGAGAATTCACATAACTATTACGTAATATGCAAAAGCCTAGATTATATATCCAAAATCTGAACAGGACGCGCTACCTACTCTAAAAAATACCTGTCGATATACCTGCAAACATTATGGAAATCGATGCAGGAGAACGTTAGAGTGCACTGGAACAAAAATGAAAATTTAGGGGGTAAGAGGGCTCATTGTAATGATTCATTTGTTTAGTTATCTATTTATTTTTTGCAATTTAAAAGTTTTCTGATTTCTGATTACCCACTTGTTTATTCTGTTGTTAAACTCCCGCATTGAATAAATGATTTAATCATGATATTTTCTTTGATGACTCCTAAAGCTGCTGGCTCAATATCCCCCGCCACTCAGTTTAGGATTATTCACGCCATCCGAAGTCATATCGATGACAAAAGTGTGCAGCCGCCTCTATTGCGTTATTTCTTATCCGCTGTTTTTTTTTTTTTTTTTTTTTTTTTTTTTTTTTTTTTTTTTTTTTTTTTTTTTAAACAAAAATAAGCCAATTTAATAGCTTGAACTTGAAACAGAATATTCTGCCAACAGAGAAGAAAGATCAGGAAGTTGCAACAGCACAATTCAAAGCGTTGATGAGCTAAGTACTGCCCCGCTGAGGAAAAACATCGTATGAGTATCAGGTTTCGCCAAATTTCCCCTTAAGAAACATTTATTCTAGAGGAAAGTCACAATGATTTTCCTTGAATTTTTCAAATATCTTACATTAAATCTGTATAAATAAAGCTGTAAGGGTCGATACCTTGAGATCCTTAAATTTGAGGAACCACCGGACCAATTTCCTTGATTTTTTTTTGCCACCGCAAGCTGTCCAGATGGTATCAAAAATTCGAAACCGTTAATATCCGCCCTTGAAAGTTTTCCTGGAGCTTTCTGGAGCTCTTGACTTATTGAATACTGATGACAGTACCAAGCACAGTTCTTGTCTGCCGTGATAGCGAAGAGAGCAGTAAGTGCATTTCTGTAAGAGCCATGGTTATCACATGCTTTTATGTGTCTCGAGGTTCATCCAAGCGTGCACTTACTGCTCTCTTGGCTATCACGGCAGTTACGGGGTCCTAAGAAGGACTTATAGAGAAGGAGGAGAAATTTTGTTCAAGAGGGAAGAAGCCGAGAAGTTGAATTCCTGGGATTCGAACTTGGGACAAATCCCATAGACAAGGCGGAGAGGTGCAACGAGTTGGTCTGCCGGGGAAAAACGCCGTATGAGCATTCAAATGTTACCCAAATGGACGTATTTATGCTAAAAGGAACTATGTTACACGCAATCCCTATGCACATGGTTCCTTTTAGCATAAATATGTTCAAATGGAAGTATGACACGACGGAGATATGGGTGGCGGGACTTTTTCACTCATGAGCCTTGTCCACAAGGCTCTTGTCACATGTTCACGGCTCACGACCACGAGTTAGCGCTCAGTTCCTTTTGATTTAATTGAGAATCCCGCTTTTCCATTTTCTCAGAAGGTACTCTATGTCCACTGACGACATTATTTCTTATCCATCTTCCACGAGCACACCCCATCTTTCCACTTGCGCATAGTTTCTTTTCGCATAAATACGTCCAATATTCACTCTCAGCAAATACCAATTTTTGAGGATAGTTACAAATATTCTTATTTTTTCCATTAAAATGTTCAGAGACTTTAGATGAGATTACAAAGAAAATCCCTCAAAATTTGAAGGCAAAATACTCAAGAAATTTTACCAAAAATTGGAGGTTTGTCAAAGAAAGTTTGGCAACGTAGTAAGGCTCATACGGCGGCGTTCTCCCTGGACATGAGAGCATACTGGCTGGTGCCTGTCAAGTCTTGGAACTGCTTTCGCTACCATCGTGTATGGATGAAAGTTTTTCCCCAACTCCCGACAGCCAAGATTTTGGAAAGCCCGAATTTCCGCATACCTACCGTTGCCCGTTGCAAGGAACCTCAGTGTCCTTAGGTTCCCTAATGCATATTAATGAGTTTCGATGTAGAAGAACAGACCGATCAACACGGATGAATCCATTCCCTCCGATCCGGAGGCTATATGGTTTGTTCGACATGAGTCGATCGACATCGATTCGATCGATTCATGTGTTTTGTCAATCGATTCACAGCTTGGTTGATCGATTCGCCGCGAGTTCAGATTCAGATTCACGGATTATCATTGAAAGGCTTTGTCGATCGATTAACGGGTTCTGTCGATCAATTCACAGCGAGAGGTTTGTATTCATGCATCGGAAAACGTAAGATCTCTTAACTGGGGGTTACTTAAAGTTATATTCGTTACGCGAATCGTGCTTTATACATGAAATTTTGAATACTTTTACTTTGAATACTTGAGGTGATTCGACGGTTGCCATTTATTGTGCCAGAGCGACGTGCGATATCTCGCGTCGATTAGCTCCCTATTTCAGCCACTTGTCATTTTTTTCGAATTCTGAGATCGCACTTTTGTTGTCATGAGACCAAAGAACTCATGTACCAAATTTGACAAAGAAATTCAACGTATTAAAGACGTGGTTTTTTTTTAGGAAAAATATCCCATTCGATCCTGATATCGAAACTGCACTCGAATGCGATATTTTTCCTCTGAAAAACCCTGCCTTTAATACGTAGAATTTCTTTGTCAAAGGTCAATAAATTATTTAGTCTCGTGACAACCGAAAAGCGATCTGAAAACTCGAAAAAAATGACAAGTAGCTGAAATTATGGAACGAATTGATGCGATATATTACACGTCGCTTGGACACAAAAAATGGCAACCGTCGAATCACTTTGAGTTCGCACCTTGTCTGATGGTCCATTTTCGTTGCGCAAAAATTATGTTGTGCGTGAAATTTTCAAGAGGAAACACATATCGGAGTACTTAAATTAGTAGTTTGTCTAATGGTCCATTGTTGCTGTGATTCGCATCCAACACGGCAATGCTAGTAGAGCATGACGTTTAATCCGATTGCTGCACTCGCATGCACCAGGGCAAGTCCAAGATTATTGTCGGCCCCGGGCCAATTGGAGGGGAGAAGGGGGCACCCGAATTCTATCGTTAATCGGTTAGCAATGAATGCGACAGGAAACTGCTTCCGTCTGATTGAGAAATATTCCTGGCGTTAAGCGTGTGCATTTTTCAGTCGATTTTCGAGTAATTCCGCTCACAAAAACTGCTGTTTTTCCTTTATTTTTTTTATCACAGAAGGGAGGTTAAAGGGCCGGACTTACTTACTTGCCGCCCATGGGCCGCCTGTATTTTGCCACCCCCTTCTCATTCGTTTTGAAACATCAATAAAAAACAT
The DNA here is from genome assembly GCF_918797505.1 of Bemisia tabaci. Lineage (NCBI taxonomy): Eukaryota > Metazoa > Arthropoda > Insecta > Hemiptera > Aleyrodidae > Bemisia > Bemisia tabaci. The sequence continues at coordinate 2,356,451 of NC_092793.1, forward strand.
CAAGTGAACGTGCCGGAGGGGGAGGGTTGCATAAGACGCGTTTACTCGTGTTGGACACATTTTTTTGCGAAAGCCCTGTCAACACTACTAGCAAAAGTTCACGGAACTCGGCGCGAAAGTTAAGTTCCGTAAACCTATCTCTGTGCGGACAAGGCCTTCCATTTATATGAATCGAACGAAAAAATTATGAAAGAACAAACGTAAATGTGGTTTAATAAGTTTAACTTCCACCGCCGCGCCGCACTGTGTTTGGCGCAATGCGTGAAGTATTCCTACACTCTTGTACGCGGTATGCGTTTCACGCCGACCGCTTTTGCACGGCCTGTGTTTGACGCAATGCGTGAAGTATTCATGCAGTCTTGTAGGCGCTATGCGTTTCAAGACGCCCGCTGCTGACCGCAGCGACCGCACTGTCTTTGACGCAATGCGTGAAGTATTTAGGCAGTCTTGTAGGCGCTAATATGTGTTACATGCCGACCACCGCCGCGCCGTGGGTTTCTCCTTTTCATTTCAAGTTCTCTTATCATTGCTCTCTGCGCCGCGCCGTTCCAAGCCAAATTACGTGTTTGGTTTCTCTCTTAACTCAACTAATTAAAGGTGCTGTCTATTGTATCACAGAAAGACGACATAATTAGGAATATACTTTTGGGAAATGAGAGATTTTGTCATCTTTTCTCGTTTTTATTTTTTTTCTGAATCCGATTTTTCTTTATAGCTACATTTGAAAAAATTGCAAAATTTGCCGCTCCCTAAATTTGCCGCCATGGGCCGCAGCCCATGTGGCCACCCCCTGAATCCGGCCCTGGGAGGTTAGAGGGAATCATTTGACTATGACGATATTCAATTTAGGGTGAAGTGTGCCTTAAACTTCATCTCACTGATTAGGAGTCCTCGTGGTAACGTGTTATCTATAAAGTCATTAGATTTTTACAAGAGAGAGAGAGAGGAAAAAGGCAAAATAAGAAGGGGGAAGAAAACAGTTAAGCTTACGATTAATCATATAGAATGCACAAATTGGCGCATGCTTCAAGGAGGGGGAGGGAGAGGGGGGGAGAGAGGGGGAGAGGGAGAGGGGGAGAGAGAGAGAGAGAGAAAAAAATTAAATAACTGTAGGTACCACAGTTTGAAAGGGTACATTCTGCATCATACGCATGTCGTAGAGAATACCCGCAAAATCCAAAAATTGAGCCTTTGGCAGCAATCTGAGTATATAAAACGGAGAACCGCCAGTTGAAGATTTCCAAGTGTAAGTTCTAAATCAAAGATTTCACAACAAAAATTGCAAATACAACTTAAGTCGCGAGAACTGAAGCGCCACCTCGTATTTTACCGTTGCAAAACATCGCTCCCTGGCAGTGACGTAGCTGGATGTTTTCTTCGATGGGGAAAGGGGGTCTCCAATTAAAAATTTCTCACAGGAGGGAAAGGGCTGGAGCCGAAGGTAGGTATATATTATTCTTGCAAGTCACAAAAATTGCGTTTTTGGGCAGACTTTCCGGTCAAGGGAAGGCAATGGCGTAGAAGAAGGGGGGGGGGGGGGTCCAAGAAGTCAAGACCCTTCCATGCTGCTGCTATGCCTAGTCGTAAATCTATTAGAATGTCGTGGATCAACCTTACAAGAATATTCTAACAATTTATGGATTCATTTCAGAAACAAATTGACATATTTTAGACGTTCATCGGAGGAAAATTCGTGGAACATTAGTTCAAATTTTTAAAAAGGAGTATATCCAGCCCTTTAGTTTCCATTTTATTACACTCTGCAGACACATCATTATTAATAAGAGTAATCCAATTCTTCACGATAGGAAGAATAAAATTGAGTAAACTCCTCCATTCATGATACCTCCTCATTGTGATTCTAAGTGCCCAATGTTTGCATACGCGCGCGTAAACGCTATAAATGAGCATGTGGTTAAGTGATCGCAAATTTTATCTCTCCGATCAGTTTTTGGCGAGTCTCTTTATATTCGGCCATGTGCAACAAAATCAGTAGGCGCAACATACAGGACTCCTGTTTTGCGTGGTAGAACATTCGGGCGTATTCGAATGTAGGTCTAGGTTCGCATGTCTCGTTTTCTGCCTCGCAAAGGAAGAGCGCCGTTTAAACCTGCAGACGTAGCCAAAATTTATTTGATAAAACAATAATTTGGTGGGATACTTGTGAGTATTTTTCTCCCAATTTTTTAAGAAAGCCTTTTTTCAATTTGTGATGTAAAGTATTCAAAAATTGCATGGAACTATGTGCGTAACACTCCTCAAAAATAGATATTTTATCGGGGGAAATGCGTGGCAATCTCCGAAGTTCATACAATGCTTTTCGTCAGTCGTATCCGGCGGAGGCTTCGTGACAAACCGAGATTCGATGCAATTTGCGCGCCCTTTCTAACGACCTTTAAAGACAAGGTCATTAATCGAGGCCTTTTTGCATTTTGATAATGTTCCTCCTGCCAGAAATACCAATTTAAGTGATTGATATTTATTGATTGGGTATTGATTTACTCTTCAGTGTTGTTGTCATATTTGACGATTACTGTATCAAAGTTTTGTTGATTTTTTGCATGATTAATGAGGCTTGAGATAATCGGCAAGGGTGATTATTTCTTCGGATCGCACTTATTATATGGGCAGCCGTCCAAAAATTACGTCACCCACCCAGGTGGAGGGTAGGTCTGGGCTTTGGGGTGAGTGACATATAGGTGCCACCGATGGAGGGGGGGGGGGGGGGGTCATGCAAAAGTGACGTTGTCGTATCCTGACAGGGTGTAATCATGAAAATGCAAAAGCGTAGCATTTCTAAACATGTTCAAAAGAAAGGAGAAACCTCTACTTCAGAGACTTAAACGATCGGTTAGAAAAGTAGAACAGTAATTTGCGTATACGTTTTATGAGAATAGAACAAATGGTGGTGCGCAACATTCTGGCTCTCGATTGGTGAGGGAGCCTTCACTCCAGGGACTTGAACGAATGGGTATGAAAATAAGTAACAAGGTAATTTTATACTTTGTTACGACTTATCTTATCTTAAATTATTTAAGAGTGACTGGCGATTTGCACATAAATGTAGTTATTTTATATTTAATTGAATAATTTAATTCTCATTTTACTTTTAAATCCAGTTTCATTAAATTATTTACATAATTAATTGATTAACTTCACAAAAACGTAATCTATACTTCAATTGTATGATGATCATGTATTGACTTGAGTTACCAACGGAGTATACTTTCATTGGGAAAACTGTGAAACTTTAAACGTTCATAATGAAAGAAAGGAGTGGATTTTATACTATTCCTATTTCCACGTTATATTCGGGTCATTTCCTACACCTATGGAAAAGAGGTAGAGGAGTTACGCTTGAAATTACGTAATTTTCAGGAGGTTCTGGGGGTGAGTGACATGTAAGTGGCAAAGGACATGGAGGGGTAAAAAATTCGGGGAAAATGGGATATTTAATTTATGGACGGCCCCGCAATAATTGTTCAATTCATGAACCAAAGGTATCCTCGTGTTCAGTTCACTCAGTAGTTTTCTCTTAAATACGAAATTCATCAATTTCAGACACCTGCAAATTCTCTATTTGCATATTTTTATCCTCCACAAAATATAAAATTCTATTAATAATAATTTGTGTGCTATTTTCAGGTTATGGGCACATAGCGCCGAAGACACCTTACGGAAAAATCACGACGATTTTCTACGCGATTGTTGGGATTCCGTTAATGTTAGTGTGTCTCTCCAACATTGGTGACATCATGGCTCAGTCCTTCCGATTCTTATATTGGCGGGTTTTCTGCTACGCCTGCACCCGTCACCCGAAAAGACCTGCCTATGGACGCCGTCCCAGAAGCTTGAGGGGCACCGTCCGATCTCATGGGTAGGAGCCATCAATTTGGATCACAATTCTAAAATCTGAGCTATTAGCTATTGAGAATTTGTATTAGCTAATATTGAGGATTTGGGGGGGGGTGAAAAAAGTGATTTTCTTCTGTCCCAAATCATCAATAATTCAGTTAAATTACATTTTGCACCTATGTCCTATACCGCGTTTGGGTTTGATCATGTATTAAGAACTTCCAATACTTAAATGAAGTTTATAAGCCAATGAAAACCTTAGGTAACACACAGCCCGACAAAATGGAGAAGATTAATAAAGTTTAGCACAAGATAGAATTTCGCTCTCATTTCATTCTTCAAAAGCATGCCCTAGTAATAGTGAATCAGTCGGACATCACGCTATGTTTCATAAACTACCCTGAGTCAGACTGATGTCAGCCTGAATCAGTCAGACTCAGGGTAGTTTATGAAACATAGCGTGATGTCAGGCTGACTCACTTTTACCAGGGGTGTCGCGCTTGGACGACTTATTTATGGGCATGGATCTGGATATTTACGCAAATTATTGACCACTGGACAAGGTGCGAATCTAAGGATTTTAGAACAAATCATCTCTTCAAAAGTTCACATAGAACACAATTTGCGCGATGAAAATTACTGAAATCAACTCTTAACTAGGATATGAACGTCTTTAGTTGGCATTGGTTACGAGTCCACTGGAATCAATCGCGTACCACCTACAACGCTTTTGGCAGGCTTCTCAGTAAACCGTTTTCCTTCCTCATCCTGTGTTTTCCAAAATGTAGACAATGTGCAGTAGCTGAGCTGAGGCGCCGATATTGAGCTAGACATAATTTTGTACCGCAGCGACCGTTACGGTGATAACATTAAGTGCGCGATGTGACTCGAGTAAATGTTCGTTTTTTCATGGGCGGGAGGGTTGAATTTACGGGTCGTAAAACATTAAATATCCTATTAAATAGTTGATCTCAGTGTGGTTGATCAACGTGTTTCATGTGAAATTTTGACGAGGAATCGTGTATCAGAATGCTTAGATTCGCACCTTGCATGTCCAGTGGTCCAATGCCGCAATTTTTTTAGAGCATAGGAAACTTAAAAATATTAATTTTTTTTCATCAAATGCTCCTGCACTAAAAAAATGTTATATGAGTGGAATAGAGCAGGTTTAGTAAGTTATGACTAACTGTTTCAGCAGCCGATCAGGGAGAAGTAGAACAGCATCGTTCAGGCGCTCGGGAAGGACTTCGCACAGGTCTGCCGACAGCGCCCTTGGCATGTCTGAAAGTTTTACTCGGTCTTCTTACTCGGATACAGAATGCAGGTAACTTCTGAAACACCTGGGATTTCCCCAATGTAAGTAGGACGTAGGTCTACTCTTCCCCACCGATGGCAGGACGAGTGCGCGTGCCCTTCGATCAGTGGCGGGGCGTGAATTGCGATGTATCGATTGTTATGCCATTTACACCTATGGAAAAGGATCGATAAACAGGGTGTTTGCAGCGAACACCTTAATAATCGATTCTTTACCATAGATGTAAATGGCATAACAATCGATACATCGCAATTCACGCCACGCCACTGCCTCCGATACTTTTGCGCTGAAGGTGGTTAGAAAATAAGATTACATTTTATTTGATTCCCCTTCCGGAGGACATTTTCCATGCCACACTATGTGGTCCTTATATTCGTGAAACTTCCTGCCTGGAATGCTTCAGCCACTTGCATATCGCGGAGCAGGGGTTCTTATAATTGCATAACAAAAACTTATCGCTTTGTATATAGGTATGGCGAAACCAAGATTGGGCCAAATGTATAGTGCAGCAAAAAATAACACAATCAGGAGAAACATGTTTTACCGCTTTGTGCGCAGCAGATTCAACCTTCCTGAATCCTTATTGCTGATACACCTCAATTCCAGCTTGTTGCCAATTTTCTTCAGAAATTCAGAATTTTCCTCAACTCGCACAAAAGGGCTCCCTTTTCCCTCGCGCAAAAGTCCTTCCATTTTTATCCCTTTTACGCGAGGCTCGCGCAAAAGGGTTGCCTCTATTCCGATCAGACGATGGTTAGGATGAGCGTGCCTATGTTTTTCTAATGTTCTCCTGGGACAATCTCCATGATTTTTGTTGCTATCGACAAGTGACCCCGCTCTAATCAGATTTCGGAAATATGACCCAGTTATTCGCATAATACGTGATAAAGTGATGAGTTCTCCCATTGAAACTATATTTCCATGTTTGCTGTCAGAATTCGTTCTAAAGATACTCTGTCGATGTTGATGATTTTTGTGGCTATCGAATACCATCAATACTTGAGAGTGGGGCACGGAGGGAGCAAAGCAACCTCAGAGAGTGTGGCCGCGCAGCGGCTAAGGGGTGCACTCTCTAGAATTACTTATAAGCGTGCACAACAAGGCATTTAAATAGCCTTTTCTCTTTTGCTGGCGGTCCAAGCTGCAACTTCAGTGATATTGTGCATCATTTTTCACCTGAAAATACATTAGATACCATGAGTTCATAAGCGTATGCGCTATTGTATCACGTCAAATTGAAGGCGATTTTTAATCGCATATTCATTCGATGTCTGTTTCAGGTATTATGACGAGGCGGAGAGGGAGGCGGCGATGTTGGGACCAGGGGGTCGCCCTTTCCGACCCAGCCAGCAGTCGCGCCACTCAGATCTGGCTGCCCATCCCTCCACTCACCGTAATCACCTGAGAGGGGATCAGTTCCAGAATTTAGGTCAGTGCCTCCACCGATTGCTAACATTCCCGTCCGCACAAAGTTAGGACTTTCCGGGACATTCGGGGAGGGCTTTTCTCATCACAAGCTATCGTCCAAGCCACATTTGGACGTATTCTTGCCGAACGGAACTATGTGTATTAGACATGAGCCCTAAAACCCACAAGAATATATGCATAACAGGGTTCACGTCATAATGCACATAGTTCCGTTTAGCAGTAATACGTCCATTTCAGCAAAATTTTTGAGTTCTTCCAGAGAGGGATCCAAATAGGGATAGCCTCTTTTCTGTTCCTTTTAAAAAGTTATTTGGGTTACTTTTCTTTTGAGCAATTACCGTAAGCATAATCAAAAGTTTGTAAATGTTAGAATGAAGACACGTATTTTTGGACTATATCTATTGATGCACAACACTATGGTTGTATTTAATGTCTCAAAATTATAATAACTAACTAACTAACTAACTATTTTTTCTCTCTCCTTATTAAGGCGCAATATTAATATACGTATATCTGTAATTACATCGATTTCCAAAATACTTATTTAGAAGGAATCCATTCTCAGAGAGAAAAAATATTAGTCCTTAGTTTTGGAAAAACTTACATTACTGGTGGTTTGACCACGACTAAAGTCATGTTTCCTTTGATATATTTAGATGCATACGTACAATAAAACTGCAAAAATGCGTGTCTCAGTTGCAGTTTATCAAAATCTTTCGCACGTACTTTATTTTTTTAAGGAAGCACAACCAACAACCTAACAGCTGGCTTGAAATCTTCACAGAATATTCTTCACATGCACATAGAGAATAAAAACACCGAAGTTTTAAAGACTTGACCCTCAGTAGTTTTCGACGTAAAAAATAGAGTATGGCAGTAAGTCTGCAACGCCGCACAGTGAATCGAGTCAATAGGAGAGGTCGGACAAAATTTGGAAACTTTAAACGCTTATAACTTTGTTCATAGAAAACTTTTAGGTTCTAAAAGTGGCTCCATTGGTTTCCTTGTGAAATTTTCCTCAAGAAGCACCTCTTAAAGTCTGAAATATCACGAAATAATCATCAAAATTTTCAGTTTTAGCCAAAAATTTCATGTGCGACCTCCCTCATTGACTCGATGCACCGTGCGCCGCAAGTCGAGGTACGTATCTATTTCTGCAGTTTCACACTTTCACCATCTATATTTTACAGCTCATCTCCTGTCTTTTCAGATGTGGAGGCGTTGGACTTAGATGACTTACCACCGACCACTCCTCCGATATTATACAACAAGTATGCGCTGGATAGAGAAGACTCCAGACGTGGTCGGTATTTTTTTCTTTTTTTTCTTTTCTATTATTTTTTACTAAAATACGTATGGGGCTCACGCGCAGAAGTATGATCCGCGTACTTATCATCGTAAAATACCGCAAACACCAGATCAGTATGGCTTAAGCCCAATTCACACTATCATTTTTTTCATCCAACATGATGGAACGAAAAGTTGGATTGAAAGTTGAACAAAAAGTTGATGAATGTGACGTCACATTCAAGTTTCCGTCCAATTTTTCATCTACTTTTCGTTTCTTCGCGTCAGTATCACACTATCCAACTTTTCGATACGACAAGTGGCATTCAAGAGTTGAATGGAACGTTTGATAATGGGAATTGGCCCTTAGGAGCTTTTTCAAAATCACATTGTTATGTGGACTACATTTTGCAATTTGGAACTATAAATTCTAGCCCGGGTTAAAAACAACGTATGTGCCATTAGTTTCCCTATGCACTTAAGTGTTTTTCCAGAAGTGTCAGAATTTATAGTTCCGAATTGCAAAATGCAGTCCATATGACACATGTTCATGGGAAAAGTGCGAAAACACGTATCTCTGTTTGCGACATTGCAGTCCTCTTGCCATACTTGATGATTTCTATGGAGAACTAATGAGCCCAATTTCTTGAAAACGCCTTTTTTTCTCTTTGGGCAGAATATTCTGTACACATTTCAAGGTGGGTTTAAAGTTTGCTTGTTTCCCTTCAAAATGAATAAAATAGGAATAGAAATTTTGAAACATCGCAGTAGAGATACATGGCTCCGTACTTTGGCCATCGATTCGTTTCATACGAAATTCAAGTTTGTATTGCAGGCTTTCTATCACGGCATTCTCATTATGTAGCCGCTTTATACGGTCTTGATAGAAGTTACATTGTTTTTGGAACACGCAAGTTCATGGAAGTCAAAAACCATGTTTTAATGTTTCACATGGGATCAAGTATTTGCAAGTATCGCACAAAGGACACATTATTGTGGGGACCATCTTGTGAGGGTCGTTTTCATTGGTATAGGGTACGTACAATAGCACAGCAAACAATTTCATGCAAATAACAGCGGCTCGAAAGAAGAAATAATCACCATTACTTATCTTCTCTATTCGGAGATAATTTCTTTTCAAGAAGAACACTCACGAGTACGTCGTTTTACGGACGTCGCCCGACGTAATTCCATTCCAAAGTTGCAAATTGACTCGAGCAGTACACGCATTTTTCAAAAATACGAGTATCCCTGTGCAATTTTTTCCAACATTTTTCTGATTTTAACATGAGATCTGAGGAGAAATAAGGGAAATTTCTACTTTCATTTGGAAACGCCCAAGCTTCTTCTGCGGTAAAAAAGGTATTTGGCAACATTGAAATGCAATTATGTTCTTTCGTGAGTGAAACGACAATTTAAACATATTTATGTTAAAAGGAACTATATAAGCAAACGATAAATGGAGTGTGCTCTTGGAGGCTGGGCAAAAAACAATGTAAAAATGCCTTCTGAAAAAATGGAAAAGCAGGATTTTCAATTAAATCAGAAGGAACTGAGCGCTAACTCGTGAGCTGCGCTGCGGCATGCGGGCATGCGTGACAAGAGCCTTGTGGACAGGGCTCATGAGTTAAAGACCGCCTTCCCGATCGTCGTTTCTCTCGTCGTTGTCGCTGACGTCACTGGCACTCTATAATTCCCATTCATTCTTATGGCCCGAACACTAACGAGCACACCCCATATTTCCGCTTCCACATAGTTCCATGTAGCATAAATACGTCCGATTCTCGGTCAAGTGACGCTTTTTTCTACTGATTTCCGACCTGAGATTTTATTTTCAACACTTGCAGCGCGGCCACCACAAAATATGCGACATTTCCGAAATCAGAAGAGATCGCCGAGAGATGCGGACTTCCGTTCTTCCTTGCCTCCGTCACAACGTCAACATCTTTCTGTGGAACCGGTTCCGCTCCAAAGGATGTCTCCCAGAGCTCGAGGTACGTTTCAGAACGTAAAACAGCAGTGGCGTCAACAATCGATTTTCGATATTTCCCCATTTGAGGCTATAGTAAAGAATCGATTTTTAAGGGGTTCGTTACGAACACCCTGTTAATCGACCATAGGTTTAAATGGTGGATCAATCGATATATCGCAAAGCACGCCACGCCACTGTGAAACACTACTTCCAGCCTGTACGTTCTACGGCTCAACTTAAATCCTACACACTTTAGTGACTATCCGCCACCTCCTGCAGCTTTTCCTGCTACTACCTGTCCGCCCCGTGCAACCCCATGCGAAAGATAGTGACTGGAGGTGGCCGATGGTCGCATCAACTTGACATCCGCTGTGCGAGCTGGACCATTCGCAGCGGATTCCACCAAAGAAATGTTGAAAAGGAACATTACCTTGATTTTTGTCTACGCTCAAAATGATTCGACGCTTGCCATTTTTTGTATCAGAGCGACGTGCGATCTATGGCATCGATTTGTTCCACGATTTCAGCTACTTGTCATTTTTTTCGAAATTGAGATCGCATTTCATCTGTTGTCATGAGAATGAAGAACCGATGTACCTTTGACAAAGAAATTCAAGGTGGTAAAGGAGTGGTATTTTTAGAGGAAAAATATCGCCTTCGAGTGCAGTTTCGATATCAGTATCGATTGGGATATTTTTCCTCTAAAAAAACCACGTCTCTATTACGTTGAATTTCTTTGTCTTTGGTACATGAGTTCTTCAGTTTCATGAGAACAGAAGTGCGATCTCAAAATTCGCAACAAATGACAAGTAGCTGAAATAGGGAACTAATCGATGCGAGATATCGCACGTCGCTCTGGCACAACAAATGGAAACCGTCGAATCACCTTAACATAGGATTCCTGCCGGCTTATTCCTCAAAATACTTCATCATCGGTTCGTTTTGATTTTATGAACTCAGTAAACTGATGCTCAGAAGACGGTCCCCTTTGAGACAGAAACATTCCCAAAGTTTGTTTTTCTATCTCTTACCGTTCAAAAGGTACTATGGGGGGGGGGGGGGGGGGGGTACGGACTCTGGGGACACCCTGTATATTTTAACTCCTATGGGTGCAACTAGTCGGGCTTCATGGATGGCCGTGTTGCATATGCACGGGAGTGAAGGCGTTTTGACTGTCCAGGCACTCGCCGCGCCGCTTTACCCGCGGGATTGACTCATTTGCCGAGCCACTGAGCGCCGCTGGTGATGCGAATGCGATTAGCGTCTGATGTCAAAACGCCTTCTCTTCCGTGCGTATGCAACACGGACATCCAATGGAGACCGAGTAGTTTCATCCAGGCGTTATGATGAAATTCGTTCAGTATCCGTCGCATGCAACAACAACGAAGGCTTTGACTGTTCCTCTTACGCCTTAGCTTAATTCCAGCGTTAGCAGTTGTGCTCTTGAAGTTAACCACCACTGATTTTTATCGCGACATTGAATGGGACATGCCCACGGCACGTCCCATTCGTCCCATGGGTGTCGCGCTTAGTTGGCTCACAGTTCCGTTTGCTGAACTGGAAAAGCGGGATTTCAAGTTCTGTCAATCGGAACTTTGTGCACAGTGTATGAGCCGTGGGCATGTATCTAGAGCCTTGTGGACAGGGCTCATGAGTTAGTCGACCGCGGGAGAGGCGCGACGGCGCGGCGTGGCGGCTTCGTCACTGACGCTTTATATTTCCCATTCATTCTTATGGCCCGAGCACGAACGAGCGCACCCCATCTTTCCCCCTGCACATTTATAGTTCTCTTTGATGGAAATACGTCCATTTCTGCCGTGATAGCGCGAGCCGTAGCAGGGCCGGATTAAAGGGGTAGCCACATGGGCCGCGGCCCATGGCGGCAAATCTATAGGGGGCGGCAAATTTTGAAATTTTTTTACGTATAGAAAATTCGAATTTAGAAAAAAAAATTACAAACGAAAAAAGGCGACAAAATCTCTAATTTTCTGAGAGCAAAGTAATTTCTACTTTTGTCGTCTTTCAGTGATACAAGAGACAGCACCTCTAGTTAGTCGAGTTAAAAGAGAAACCAAACACGCAATTTAGCCTGGAACGGCACGACTTGGAGAGAAACGATGACGAGGGCTTGAGATGAAAAGGAGAAGCCCTCGGCGCGGCGATCGGCATGTAACACATATTAGCCCCTACATGACTGCACAAATACTTCACGCATTGCGGCAAACACAGTGCGATCAGCATGAAACGCATAGTGCTTACAAGACTGCGTGAATACTTCACGCATTGCGTCAAACATATTGCGTTCAAAAGCGGTCAGCGTGAAGCTCATAGTGCCTACAAGACTGCTGGAATACTTCACGCATTGCGCCAAACACGGTGCGGTCTGCGCGGCGCGGCGGCGGAAGTTAAAATCATGAATCTACATTTATGTTTGTTCTTTCATAATTTTTTCGTTCATTTCTTATGAATGGAAGGCCTTGTCTACACAGAGATAGGTTTACGAGACTTAACTTTCGCGCAAAGTTCCGTGAACTTTTGCTAGTAGTGCTGACAGGGCTTTCCCAAAAAATGTGTTCAACACAAGTAAACGCGTCTTATGCACCCCTCCCCCGCTGGCACGTTCATTTGCTGGTTTTTATTGATGTTTCAAAATAATGAGAAGGGGGCGGCAAAATACAGGCGGCCCACGGGCGGCAAGTAGGTAAATCCGGCCCTGAGTGCAAAAATAAAGTTCTGAGGAAACGGGCCCAGAAGCTTCTGACCGGAACATTTTATTGAAAGAAGTCTCCGTTCTTTGTCAAATTGCCACTAATCGTCCGGAAGATTCCTAGAAATCGTATGGATGATTTAAAATCGACTGATTTTATTCCATTACTTAGAAAGGATATTTTTCATTTTCATGCTAGGTTATTGTTAGGCAAGACAGCCGTAAGTGCTATCTACTGCATGCTTTCGTGGTTGCGTTTTGGACGCACAACAAACACATTTTCAGGTTAGAAATTGGCAGAAGAGGGCGGCACTTTACTATACTGGAAAGCATTGTTTTCATTGGCTGTCATGCACCTGCGCCTGCGGCTGTCTTGAAAAAAACTATGTCATTTTTTGTGCACTTACGGCTTTTACATACGTCTCGTTTTCATTAAATTAGGATGAATTTTGCTTTTTTAGCTGTCTCAGTATAATTTCATCTAAAGGAGTTTAGACGAATTTTGAAGAAAACTCGATTTTGAAAATTTTGCACAAGCTCTCTTCGCTATGACGGCAGATTAGATTTGTGCGTAGAGGAAGAGTTTATCATTACTAACTGTCATAGGCTAGCTTTGTATAGATTACTGCGGATGTTGGGTTTGCAGGCTATCGTGATGCCGAGCACCACCACGGCGGCCACCATGGACACCACCACCACTCGAACCCGTCACCGCGGATCATGTCCCCCCTGGGCTTCGCTGTGAACCGCCAGTCCTTCCCTCGTCGGGACTACGACTACTACTCCGATATGGAATTGGACGAGTACTATTCCGATGATTATTCTCAGGTATGCTTCCACTCCTCGACGCGACGGCAATGGAGCTCTCCCATGTGTCACAGCCATTTAAATACTCATTTCTGTGTGAAATTGTGCGAAAAACACGATGGGGCCACTCACTTTCTCTGAAATCAACTCTAAAGCTCATGAAAAGCTCTCAAAGTGGAGCCCGTAATGGAGGGGATATCCCACGCCACCCGGAGAGTCCACCTTTATTTTGAATTTATTGAATTGAATAGAGTTTATTTTTGCTATAGTGCAGAGGTATATAAAGCTTATAGACAAATAGGTAACAAAAAAAAAAACGATAATAAAACACCCACTAACGACACTTGGCCATTGTGTCGGGTGGTACCTCTTAGTTCGATTTTATTTGATTTTGTTTCATTTTTCCCCTTTTTTTGTCTCTTTTCCCCCTTCTTACTATTTTTTTTTTTTATCAAGACAAACTCTCTACACAAATGAGAGGGAGAAAATGCATGAGCAGGGTTGCCGTGTTTTCAGTTTTGGAGTCCGCGGACAAAGTGGCAATCCTGTTAATGTATTCGCTCCCTACCTTTGCGCAGAAAGTTTTTCTTGATGTAATGTTAAACTCTCAGGGTAGCGTGGGATATTCCCTCCAGTATGAACTTAACTTTGAGAGCTTTTTTGAGCTTTGGAGTTGTTTCAGAGAAAACCAGTGCCACCATCGTGTTTCTCGCGAACTTTTACGTAAGAATAAAACACTTAACCGCAAATCCCTCACACATGCAAGAGCTCCATTTCGACTTGGTGATGTTACTCAAATATTTCAAAGTTTGAGATCTATATTTCAGTGAAATGTTTCATGAAAGGAGATATATCGACAAGCCGCGTTTTTGGGCCCACCCTGAATTTCCTCAACTCTTTGATGTTTCGTCCATTGAAGGTCCATGTTCTACGGAACATATCATGAGTTGACATCTCCGGACTCTTTTCAGGATTATGTTAGGTCGATACATGGGTCTGTCGGCCGATTTTGGCAAAAAATGCGGGTTTTCCGGGCTTGCGGTCGAATGCCGAAAAATCCGCATTTTTTGCCAAAATCTTCCCTCAGCCTCATGCTCAGGCCAGTATGAGACCCATCAAGAGACCGACATTTTATCGACGTCGATTAATTGGAATATTATTGGATTAGATCGCGATCAGATTAATACGTGTGTTTAAATGAGAAAAGCCGCCAGATGACGTCACTAGGCGGTGTGTTTTCTCACTTTTAAATCTTTTTTTTCTACTATTTCCCATATCAGAAAAAAATTCTAAAAAATACAGTGAAATCAGCTATTTAAGCACTTTCATACGGAAAAAAATGACTGTGCGCGGATAACCATCTTGGTTTTGTTAATTGAAAGTTGGTGCCGTATACATGAAAAAATTGATAGAATAACCAACGGCATTGTATTGTCCACAACGTCTTTAGGGAAATCAGTCATTTTCAATTAGTTGCTACTAGCTATTACAAATCTGTTCACCGAGACAAAATTGATGATAAACTGCTCCATCAAGTTGACTCATTGCACCAAAGAGTGCGCTTGCGCTTCACCTATCTTGTTTTTGGTTAATGCTACTCGGTTAAGTGGGCTCATTGAACTGCAGAATGCGTTAGTGCAAATTATAAACTTGTTGATTATGAAGGTCACCATCTCAGATATCTCAATTAAAGTATTTTGTTAGCAGTCTGCCCCGTCAATTTTTTACGCTTTACCAACATTGAGTCACCAAAGAAAGCAATCAGATATGGGCTGATTAGGGAAAGTATGTTGATAATTTTTCAAGAATTCATATTCAACCCACCTTGTGTGACTGATAGCGAGTAATGATATGTTCGTGGAGCGTACTCCTTTTCTCGTCCCTGGCTCGGGCGACGGTAAAGTCGCCGCAAAACTATATGACTTCGAGCAATTAATTATTCTTAACTCTGCTCGGTTTTTATGATAATTAAAGGGCATTTATTACAACAATTCAGAAACTCGGACGATGTTAAATTTTTCACTGATATAAAAAAAAAACGGATTAAAACAAACTAAAATATTCATCAAAACCAAAAATTATTTCATTCTAAAAGTAAAGTATACCTCATATCGTAATTTTTGAGGGGAAAAATATAACTAACACTGATAGGAGGTAAAAATAGGGCCGCTTCGCGGCCCATTGATGGCGCGGAGCGCCTTCAGGGGGTTGGACCGTGTAGCGGTCAGGGGGCATAGCCCCCTAGTATTTGACTATTTGCCTAGGCATTTGACAAAATGCCTAATTTTACTATTTGCCTGCGACATATCGATTGCAGTTTTTGAAAATTTCTTTCCTCCCCCTTCCTCCCTTTGGCACCAAGTTTTACGAAAATCCGACGAGCAGGAACCGAAATAGCGTTTTAGGCCACGCCCGCCACCTTGGTTTTTCGAATTTTCGAAATTAGACTAAAAATTCGAATTTAATCGATGGAATGGGAGCCGATGTATCAATTTAGGCTACGTCCGCGTCTTAGATTTTCAAATTCAGAAAATTCAACTTGAAACGCATCATACCCAAAATCTAAGCTCAGATTCGGCTTCCTCGTGAAAAATCGATGCTATTTCATGTATCATATGTTACCATAGCATAAAGAAAAGAGGGTAATCGTAGGCGTAAAGATTCTATCAAAGCCGGCCGGTATGCGGAAGTAGGCACAGAATCCAAACGTTTGAGCTACGCCGCCAGACGCCGGCGCCAAGCATTTGGTTCGTCCGTTTCCGAGAAAACAAACTTCTTCTTACTCATCAGCTGACCCACTCCGAATCACCCATGTTGCCACGTCGGACTGATATGTTAGAATCTACACGCCTACGTTAATCTCTTTCCTTCATGATATGGTGACATATGATACATGAAATTGCATCGATTTTTCACGAGGAAGCCGAATCTGAGCTTAGATTTCGGATATTATGCGTTTTAAGTCAAATTTTCTTTTATCTATTTTAAATCACTCAGGAAAATTTGCGGAAACTCATTAGAATAACAGTGTGTATTCTTTTAAAAACATTGATCAGAAATAAAACATTGAGGGTATTTGAATCCATTAATCTCCGAGGTAACTTGAACACGGTTGTTCTACGACTTTTTACGTATGTTGTTTTCTTCCGCATTGGTTGTCGGCAGCGTAGTGGCCAAAGGCCCCTGGTACTAATAATAGTTTTCAAAATCAATTTCTTTCTACATTCAAAATTCCAAGGAAATGGCAGAAATTTATCAATTGTTACAAATGTTTTAACAATGTTTCTTGTCAATTGTATGCTGTCGTTAAGCTAAACATCCCAGGTTTACTAGTAGGCTAGGCATGCACTATATTTAACACCATGTCAAGGCTTCAGTACTTTAGAGGGGTAATTTTTTTTATCTTCTATTCTACATAATCTCACTTGTTCAAGTAAGTAGCCTGGGCTTATTTACCCAATGCTAGAAGCACTTTAGCCAATCATTAAAATAATCCTAGTTTGAAAATTTTGAATTGATTCTCGACATGAAAAGAAAAAAAGAAAAATAGATAAAAAAATGCAGTTATAAATAACAACGAAGAGATATTTAATGAAGTATAAAAATTAAAATGAAGTGACTGAGTTAAAGTAAAAAAATAAAAAATTGCAAAAAATAAAATAAAGTAAGTAACGGTAAAATACAGGGAAGAAATAAAGAATAAATAATCAAAGAAAAATAATATTAAGTAAAGAAAAAACAATAAAGCAAAACATTAAAATTAAGTAAAGAAGCAAAGGAAAAAAAATTAAAATAAAGTAAATAAATAAAAGTAAATAATCAAAGAAAAATTATATTACGTAAAGAAAAAAAATAAAGTAAAAAATTTAAAATGAAGTAACGAAATAAAATAAAGTGAAAAACTGAAATAACGTTAAAAAATAAAATGAAATACAAAAATTAGAAAAATGAATGAACCAATCTAAGTATGTAGATTGAATATCCTGGTTTTCCGTTCAAATCGAAGCTATGTACAGGTTTTTCGATCAAGGTTCTAATCATACTATATAGCTCAATCGTTAGGGTCTTCGGCTAGGGTATGATAGGTCCCAGGTTCAATTCCCGCGGTAGGCAAAAAAATTTGATAGGTCGGATACAACTCCAGCACCTCACAATAAGTACTGTAGTCTCATTTTACTCGATTTCGAAATTTATTTACGCGATTAGGTAACCCTTTTCCACCATCCCCTAGCTGCGAACCCCGACATTGCACACCTTTGTATTCAATTTTTTTAGCTGTACGTTTTACAAGAGAATGCTCCTCTTTATGGCTAAATCACAAAATATTAGGTTCTCCTTGCTTTCATGATTGATACACCAAACATCCGGATGGGTCAGTTTACCATCTTTGAAGGTCTATCTCAGCAACGCTGTGCGGGACGTCTACGGAGGACGGCGCGCCCGCTCAGCAGTGTTGGTGCGAATTACCATCTTTGTTGTCAACGCCTACCTGATCGCGGTTTGAGGTTTCTAACCATCATACATTTGTGCTCGTAGCAAAATTGTTCTCAGGGATCGAATCTGGGAATCCAAGATGGTAAATGTCACCTACTATCTGGCTATAAGCACCAAAGATTTTTTTCCGTGCAAATGAAGTAATAAAGCTTGCAAATTCGCCATTGAGATAAAATTTCGATTTTATCAAACGCGATTTTAAAGAGATAAAACTGCGACAAGATCGGGTGTGATCGCTCAGATGGTGATGATCCTAGCAATTTTATCGCCAAAAAAATGGCCAGAAAATAGCAATTTAATTTGAAAATATCGCAATTCTTCCGTTGAAAAATGCTTTTTGGGCTGTGATTTTCGTGGGATTTTACCCCTTTGAAATTGATTAAGCAGGCTGTACTTATCTGTTGCGTACAAGACTTGGAAGAGACTCACCTGACGGTATGTTGATTTTTCCTTGATAGGCGAACCACATAAAGCCGGTGCCGATCTGGTTGTGCGTGTTCCTGGTGGTCTCGTACATAATCGGCGGCGCGTTCCTGTTCTCCGGCTGGGAGGGCTGGGGCTACCCGGACTCGGCCTACTTCTGCTTCATCACGCTGACGACGATCGGCTTCGGGGACTTCGTGCCCGCGCAGAACAAGAAAGACGCCGAGTTCAGCATCGCCTGCTGCTCCCTGTACCTCCTCTTCGGCATCGCCCTCCTCGCCATGAGCTTCAACCTCGTCCAGGAGGAAGTCATCAGCAACGTCAAGGCCGTCGCTCGGCATCTCGGCATCATCAAGGACGACGATGGTGACGATGATGATGACTGAGCCGAGAACATGTCAAAGTGGAAAAGGCCAACAGTAGCCAAGCCATAGGCATCGCCTAGCAATGGCATAGAATAATAGCTACCAGAAAGGTAACTGGCAGATCCTCCCGCAAGATCGCGGACAGTCACTTTTTCCAAGCGGACTTTCCTCTTTTTTCCCCGCGAAATTTAAAACGGCAGAGAGACGTAGGCTGAGAGCGGCCGGACTTGGCTCTTTTTCCCCGCGGAATTTGAAACGGTAGGCTGAGCGGGGGTCGCGGGGATTGCAAGAATCGGAGCAAATATGGCCGACTGCTGCCCTTCTGGTAGCTATTATTCTATGGCAATGGGAAGTCGTGGCAGTCATGTCCAAACGTTGCCTATACGAGAATCGAGGAGGCTGTAACTACGATTCTGTGACGTCACGCTAGTAGATGAAACTCGGTCGCGATTTAACATGTGTTCTTATGGGAGAACGCATGACACATGTTCCTTTTGTGCTAATATCTTTTCAGGGGTTGATCTGACGCAAAAATGTATAAAAACCTTTTAAAAAATATAAAATTTCACATCAGAAAACTGTCTAGTTGATAAATTACATTGTCTGATAATGAGGAAATAGAGGCTAATCACGACTAAATACCGAAAATTGTTATCCCACTAAGATTCAAACGCGCCGCTCTGATTGGTGAACACGGCGATTACTCTACTAGTTTGACGTCACGAAACCGAGTAGTTACGTCCTCTCCATTCTGGCAGGCAACGGTCCGAGGTGACTGAAACGTAACTATTTTCACCGACCCCTTTGCCCGAAACGCAGCCTTTTGTTCCCGGCGTCAGAGCCGCATGGACGAGATTTAAATTTCAGCAACTTTCCAGTCTTACCCGCAAACAAATATCCGTCCGTTTGCCTTTGATAATAATGAGCCAACAACCACCTCTCTAGAAGCAAATTAATTTTCATTCTTGACGAATTTGCTTGGACCGAATGTGTTGATCTTTATCGACGGCTAGCAGACGGTCATATATTTGTTTTTGGCCAAGACTGAAATTCAAATCTCGTGTCAGGACTTTGAAGAAGGGAACAAAAAGCTGCGTTTCGACCGAAGAGGTCGGCAAGTGCACATACGCACGTGCCACTTAGGCACATTGAGTCGAGCCGACTCTGATGATGACTGTAGCATATAGGTACACGAAAGAGAATATATTTTCGTTTCCATGGCATGCTACTCATGCTAGAGCTCGATTTTTATAATACGACCCAGCATTTAGCTGAGAAGAAAGTTTATCAGGCGACCAGGTTTTATTACCGGACAGCTTAAGGTGATTCGTCAAACTCAAGTGACGTGGTCCAACTGGAATGCAATATGTCCCATCGATTAGGTTGAAAATCTCGGCGGTTTCGAATTTTAGCCAAATGAAAGGACGATAGCCCCTGCGCATGAGTCTAATGTATCGTTTTAAACCAAGAAACTGGCAAAATTTAGAGGTATGAAAGCAGAATAGTGTTGGGAAAAAAACCTCGCATTCGATACAGAATTCGATAACTGCAACGAATGTGAAGTTTTGTTCCTAACACTATTCTGCTTTCATTTCTCTGAATTTTGCAAATATTTTTATTTAAAACGATTCTTTAGACTCGTGCGAAGGAGCAATCGTCCTTTTTTGGCTAAAATTCGAAATCTGCCGAGATTTTTGACCTATTCGATGCGATCTATCGCATTCCTGTTCGACCACGTCAGAGAAGTTGACGAATCTCTTCAAGCATCGCAAATGCAGATGACACAGATGAGGCGAGACGAGTGGTTTTGAGTGAAATCTTGAGCTAACATGGGTATTCGTTCTAGACGATGGAGGTGACGTTGAAGTTATTAAAAGATGAAATGCTATTTTCAGAGGCTTTTTCGACGAATTCTCAAAGGTAAAACGTAAACATGCTCTGGACGCATGCAAAAGAAGCAACCCATAATTTGGGCATCAGCATCATTGAGTGCATGCAAGAGGGGGGGGGGGGGGGAATAGTAATGACTAAAATAACGCAAATCAATCTCATAGTTTTCTAAAAGTAAATAATTAAAGCACAGAGTAATGATAAGACTGAACTACATAAAGAAGTTTACTGCCCTATTTTAAACGAGGAAATGACCGCGTGATCTCGGCAATGATTGATTTATATCAATGGCATGGCGTGCTTTGCTATGTATCAGTTGATCTGCCATTTAAATCAATGGAAAAGGATTGATGAACAGGGTGTTCGCAACGAGCACCTTAATAATCGATTCTTCACCATACCTTCAAATGGAGTAATATCGATCATTACGCTTTGCCACTGACTAATATCATTGTCAGATCAGAACCCGCGAATAATATGACTTTTAGCTTGTATTTCTGACACCCCCTCATCCCCCCTTCGCCTAGCTATTCAACAACAATCCATCGATTGATGGAATCTTATCGACAATTTTTTTAATGTTTTTATCAAATCACGAGTTTCGGTTCAATTTCAGTTTAATTTTGTTTAATAAAGATTAATTCAATGTGTTTGCAGATTCTCCGTCGCTTTTTTAACATTTTTTTTCTTCTTCTTCTTGTCCAGCTCCTTTTTTATTCCATTTTTCTGTTCGATGTAAAAATGTATTCGATTAAACGTTTGGAAATTCCATTTACGCTTTCTATTTATAAGCCTTTCCTTTCTGCGTTAGAATTTTGCAACGTATTGATCGACACTCTATATTCTCATGCTAGGGAGAAAAGGTTCAACTAGGAGGAGCGCCAAACACGGACTCTGATTTGTTCACAGTAAATTGATTTTTTAGTGGTGGTGAACGTAAGTACGCGTAGCGTATGGTAAAATTGAACGAATGTTCTTTTATGAAGATAGATGCGCTCTTATTCGACGAGTTGAGGCTAGAAAGTGGCTCAAGTATGCCGCCACTGGACTGGGCTGGAACTGAAATTGATGAATTGCTCGAATTGCCTTTAGCAACTATTACTGCTCCTAAGCCGCTCATATTGTCTACCAGCTTATTGAAGGCGAAACGGTGAGAATGAGTGGGACGTCCCTAATGTGCGCATGCGATGACAACCAACTAAATAATCAACCTCCTGCAAACAACTTGGCTCGGAAATCACGCACCTTTTTCTGCTGAAACATAAATTCTAAAATTCTAAAAACATAAATTCTAAAGCTCAAAAAAGACGTTTAATCCTTAGACGCCCAAGACAGTACCCTCGCAAAGTCTCGAGTCGGGTTTCATTGACCCGTATCCTTTACTTTAACTTTGATAGTTTTTTAAGTATACATTACATACATATTTGTTATTTTTATGTTTTTGAAAGTAAGAGATATTTTCCTGAAATTTCCACCTTTTTGGTAACATACTGGCACTATCTGGGCCCTTCTCCTCATCCGCCATTTATGTAACTCCCCCAAAAAATTGATAGTAGGGCCAATTTGACCTATCTTGGGATTTCTAGAGGTAGTCGTAAAAAAAAAAAAAAAACTCTCCGGCACGACTCGACTCTCGTCAAAATATCAATTTTTGACGTGCGCCCATTAAAGCGCTCGAGAGGCCTCTCTTATTTTTTCCTCTTTTTTTCCAAAATGAGTATTGATTTGGGCACATCGTGTCATATGTGTGATAAGCAAAGTTAACCTTAACTTGTCTCAATATCCAGAAATAAGAGACATAACGCGCGTTGATAACAGCGCAGAGATAGGTATAGCAATATGTAATGGACCACTAGACAAGGCACGAATGTAAGGATTCTGATACACGTTTATTGACCAGAATTTCACGTAGAACACGATTCTTGCATCATAAATTACCGAAATCATTTCCTATGAGATATTAACGTTTTTCTTTTACATTGGTTACGGGAAATTGGAATTGCCCGATCACACGAAACTCAATACTCTATGTGAGTCCAATCGCGTACTACAACGGTTTTGGCAAATTGGTAACTTGTTTAATGGTCGATTCAATCTAAAAAAGCAAACAGATAAAACTTTCTTAAATTTTCTCAGAAAAAATGTTTTAATCGGAGGAACGAGGTAGCAAAACACGGAGCGGTCGTGTCAAACTCATGTGAGCGCCTGCAAGACTGTAGGAATTCTTCACGCATTGCGGCAAACAGTGCGGTCGACATCAA
Source organism: Bemisia tabaci (assembly GCF_918797505.1). NCBI lineage: Eukaryota > Metazoa > Arthropoda > Insecta > Hemiptera > Aleyrodidae > Bemisia > Bemisia tabaci. Next base: position 2,379,255 of record NC_092793.1, read on the forward strand.
ACGCATATTCGCGCCTACAAGACTGCATGAATACTTCTCGCATTGCATCAAACGCAATGCGAGAGTAATTTGAGATAACTATTTGACTACGGGTATAGCTCATTGCCGAGGATTGAAGGCGGATCCCACTGTGAATACGGAACCTTAGGCGCGTCTGTCCGCGGCGCGGCGTCCTGGACGCCGCGGAGAGACGCCGATAATAATTAGGGCGTGTGCGGGGCGTGCGGCGCACACGGGCGCCAGCCTTTGGGGGGCGCCACGAAAGAAGAAGAGAGGGGAAAAAAGGGGGGAAAAGGAAAAGGAAAAAAGGGAAGAAAGGACAAGGGGAAAAAAGGAAAAGGAAACAAGGTTGGGCAGTGAAAGCAAGGAAGAAGGGGGGAAATGGAAGGAAAAAGGAGGCAAGAAAAGTGAAAAGAAAGTCCGCGAGAAAGGGGGGGGGGCATAAAAACCATAGACAAAATATAAAGAGAATTGCCGTCTAAAGGTAAATTTTCAGGACAAAAACTCCACCTGGTCCATAGACGGTCAGGCGCCCCTTGACCCTAAATTTGCGGCTGTACAGAAATACAAGAGTAGGCATGTAGTAAGGGGGCACCATAAATCCATCGAACAGGAGCCGACACAGCATTTTAGGCCACTTCCGCCATCTTGGATTTGAGAATTTTTAAACATGGTAAAAATTCGAGTTTCCGGTCGAAAAATACCCTCAGACACCGAGTTTCAAAAAAATCCATCGAACAGGAGCCGACATAGCATTTTAGGCCACGTCCGCCATCTTGAATTTGAGAATTTTAAAAAATGGACTAAAAATTCGAGTTTCCCGTCGAAAAATACCTCCTGACACCGAATTCCAGAAAAATCCATCGAACAGGGGCCGAGATAGCATTTTAAGCCATTTCGGATTTTCGAATTTTAAATTTTTTGAATTTTGACAGACTTTGATTTAAAACGCGTGATACCCAAAATCGAAGCTCAGATTCGGATTCCTCGTAAAAAATCGATGCGATTTCATGTATCATACCCTAACACCGAATTTCAGGAGAATCCATCGAACAGGAACCGAGATGGCATTTTAAGCCACTGCAGTCATTTCGGATTTTCGAATTTGGAAAATTTGACTTAAAACGCGTGATACCCAAAATCGAAGTTCAGATTCGGATTCCTCGTTAAAAATTGATACAATTTCATGTATCATACCCGAGCATAGCGTGAAGGAAAGAGACGTAACGTAGACATACTGATTCGAGCATATGAATCCAACGTGGCAACATGGGTAGTGCTCAGTAGGTCAGCGGAGGAGGAAGAATAAGAATTTATCGTGAGGAATTCCTCGGGACGAAACCGAACACTAAGCGCCGGCCGGCGCCTCCCCGTTCGGTTGTATCTCGGGCGACCCGACCGGCGCGGCGCGGCGGCGTGGTTCAAACGGGTAGTAAGTATGACAGAATCTATACGCGTCGTTAAACCTTTTTCCTTCACGCTATTTTAACATATGATACATGAAATCTCATCAATTTTTCACGAAGAATCCGAATCTGAGCTTAGATTTTGGATATTACGCGTTTAAATCTATTTAAAATCGTAAGAGAATTTACAGAATAGTCCTTGAAAATTGATCACACATTAGTGTTTTTTTACGTCATTAAACCTCTTTCCTTCACGCTATTCTAACATATGATGCATAAAATCTCATCAATTTTTTACGAGGAATCCGAATCTGAGCTTAGATTTTCGATATTAAGCGTTTTAATTTATTTAAAATCGTAGGAGAAATTACAGAATTGTCCTTGAAAATTGATCACACATTAGTGATTTTTTACCCCGTTTTTCTTCTACGTTCACGTAATGAAATTAGATCAACAGTTGACTCACCGACTAGTCCAGCCTAACCCCCCAGAATCGGTCTAAAGGGCGAACGATTTTATCAGATAAGATAAGCGGTCCTAGTTTCCGGGCAATAGCGGTTTGATGGAAGCTGCGATGAGGAGAAACGGAAGATATGCGAAACTCGGGCGGATATTAAGTGAGAAACCAGGTAGGGGAAAGGCTTTCTTCCCGAAAAGTTAGTGCTCGGGCCAACTTACATGGTCACTGGAGCATTGTATAGCAGGTTGTGGGAAACTATTTTTTTGCAGCAACAACCAATTGGATCGCATTTTTCAAAAAGGAACTAAGAGCATTTCAATGTTCGCTGGGATTGTGCAACTTGGGTACATTCTTTGCAAAAAGTAAACTTTGCGACGGTAATTTTCGTCTTGAATTCATAGTTTATTGGGAGTAGAGGTGAAACTAGTTTAGATGATCGTTTATGTTTGCAAGGTTAGCAACATTGGAATGCTCTTACTGGGTCCCTGGTACCGGGGCCCAGGCCCGGAGGGGGCCCGTGTCACCCGTGGAAAACCACTACGAATTCACATGCAACCCTTTTTTCGTAAGTAAAAATGAAAAATTTACCTACCCTAAAAATTTCGCAAAAGGTGAATAGATTTTCAGAAACACGCCGGGGCACTGTAGAATTCTTCTTAAATTTTCAAAGAGGTATACTTCCTGGAAAATTTCTATCTATTTTCAAGATTTTCAGCACAGAGGCATATTTTTAGTAACTGCGTTCCATTTTCTTCCGTCGTCAGATGCTAAGAGTCTCCAGTCTGGGCATCTTCGACTTCAATGGCTCATGGCTCATAGCCCTTGCCATAGACAAACGAAGGGGGAGTCCAGGGGGGCCTGGCCCTCTTAGAATTGATAATAGTATCATATGCCCCCCCCCCCCCAAAAAAAAAAAAAAAATAAAAAATTTTCCAGATGTTTTGAATGCAACAATTCGCAAGTATTTTGTGCTAAAAGTATTAAAAAAAAAAAAAAAAACATAATTATTCCGCAGAAATTGATGGAAAAATTCTTTATGGAAGCCTCAAAATGCGTCCGATTAGTCGTTTAGATTCTAAAATTTCTCGGGGGATGCCCCTCGGACCCAACCTCGTTGCTTGGGGCCCGGACCTTAAATCTGGTACCAGGGCCCGAGATGGGATGTGGCGGGGTTGGGTAAATAAGTATATCTTAATTGCAACAATTCAGCAACTCGGACGATTTTTAAACGATGCAGCGATTCTGAAACTTATTGATTTGCGTAACATTAATTTTGGTATAATATTAAAAAAAAAGACAGTACTAACGAAAATATCGTGTTGAAATTTTTTTGTGATTTTATTTCAAATTATTCCGGACATTTCTCGGAAACTTAAAAAAAACTATGCGAAGTTTTTTTCCCCCAAAAGATGATCAAAAATAAAACATGAGTTGAGATTTGCAACGTTGCAATCGGAGAGAAGAACACTTTTTTCTCCGTGCAGGCCGATATTTGAACTCAATTTCGGCAGGTATCCAACCATGGGTGTAGGCATATTTGCCGCTAGCCCGATGGAAGGCGCGTCACACCGCAGAGATGACTCCACCGCGACCGCGTTCCCTTCCCTGGCCATAGAATAATAAAGCTAACGCCTTTATTAAAGGCGTAGCCTTATTATTCTATGCCCTGGCTTGCGCGACGCTAAAACCACCGTTAAACTAGGATTACGTGTCATCATTCTTGACTCTCTGCTCCGATTTTTACTCCAAGTAAAGGAAAATAATTATGTGTCCTCACAGTCCAGGTGCCTGGTAAGTCTACCTGGAATTTTGGGTACACAGCGATTTTTTTGACTTACCTGGTGTTTTTTGAGTCGCTGAATCCGAATCTGAAGTTTCCTACCGCGTATCTGGTGAGCATTTTCCGCTATTTTGAAAAAATGGCCCAAAAATACCTTTTTATGCGGTTTTTTTGATATGGCGGCTACGCATAAGAAAAAGTCCCGGATTTAGTTAATGTTTTGAATAGCTGACAATATTTGGAAGAAAATGGTAAATGAATATGCTAGGTTTGCTCAAAAATTGAGGAACCTCGGATCTCGGAACTTTGGAACGCTTCGGAACTTGGCTGACCGCGGCGAGCCGGATCGCGCGTTGACGGGTGCGCCGCGAAAACGTGAATGGGCGTGATGTTCACGATGCTGAATCTTCCTCAATTTTTAAGCAAACCTAGCATATTCATTTACCATTTTCTTCCAAATTCTGTCAGCTATTCAAAACATTAACTGAAACCGGGACTTTTTCTCATGCGTAGCCGCTATATAAAAAAAACTGCAAAAAAAGGCCTTTTTAGGCCATTTTTTCAAAAAGGCGGAAAATACTCACCATCTACGCGGTAGGAAACTTTAGATTCGGATTCAGTGACCCAAAAAACATAAAATAAGCCAAAAAATCGCTGTGTACCCAAAATTCCAGGTAGCCTCATTTTTAGCTACCAGGCGCCTGGATTATCATTGTAACGATTCAGGAACTCGGATGATATTCAATTTGTTTGGTTACATAAAATGAAAATAGAATGAACGAAAATATAGCTTCGAAATTTTCGATGCTTACATTTGAGATCATTTTAAGAAACTTCGTGGGAAAAGCTGTGTGTAGCTTCTTGAAAACAGTATTCAAAAATAAAACAAAAAACTTGGTACATAACGTTACAATCGGAGATGAATATGCTTTCTTTCACATGCATCCGTCGGTTTTTAAATCTATTCATCTCTTAAATAACTTGAATGTAGTTGTTCTACTATGTTTTACATGGTTTTTCAGAGTGGTTGGTGGCCACAGGACTCTAGTGCATTTATATTCGTGCTCGGTGGATGTCCGTATCGACGGTGTAAGTCCGCGATCACATCTCGTTTGCTGTGTCTAAAAATCTCCGCCTTCTTGATATTTTTTTTAAAGGAGAACAAATTGATATCATTCCTTGAAGTTTTTGCAGAATTTTCTTCGCACAGAGAAGAAAAATCACGGCAGTTATAGAAATTGCCGTTGAGTAGTTTTCCGTTTAAAAAATAAAGTAAGTATATGACAGGAAGTCTGCAACGTCGCAAACCAAGTTATGTGATTGCCGACTTAAACCGCCGATATAATGGATTTGCACAATAGAGAATTTGCAGGTGGCTGAAATTTGATGAAATTCGTGCTTAAGTGGAAGCTACTGAGTGAACTGAATAAGAGGATACCCTTGGTTCACGAATTGAACAATTATTGGAGAAGATACGACAAAATAGTCTAATCTGCTGAAATGCATGTGGTGGAGAGCAATCATTAGACATTGAATGAAAACGAAAAGTACTAGATCTTTAAGGAATAGTTGCTCGAATATCAGGATTAAGTGACCAATTCCCATTCTTCGTGACAAAGAGAGCTAGTGGGTGAAGATATTCTGAATTGTTCATATCTCATTAACAGTAATTAGATTAGCTTGGTTTAAAAATTCACCAGGAGTTTATCCAAATGAAGATGGGTTGATATGAAAAAATTAGTCAAATCATGAGATTCTTACATTGCAGTTGATAAGATTAGTGCATGACAGATGATCTGAGATTCCACAAAAGAACTGATTTCAAGGTTCAAAAATTCAGATACAACCTTGTAATTCAAGAAAAGTTACTAGTGTTGAGTGCTCCTTCCGCGTGAAATACTTGGTATAACTTGGCATGTGCATACACTAAACTTTCAATAGCAATCTATGTGCACCTGGTTTGGTTGCTGATCCATGCTGATAAACATTGCAATTGAATTTTGGAGGAATAATGATAAGACAATGGTTTCTTTTCAGACTATTGTTCATTTTATTGAACCTTCATGAGATGTAACAAAGGCCCTGATTGGGCTAGACAATTCCTTTCAAAGAATAAGTCTAGAAAAAATTACTTTTACATTGATTTCATGGCTTTTCATTTCCTAGATGTGTACACACATTTGTTAAAAACAGTTTCCGAAAAAAGGACTTGAATGGAATTCATAAATTAAGGTAAGACTAAAAATCTTATAAATAATAAAAATATTAATAAAAATCTTAATAAAATAGCGCTTTTGTTCTTTCTACAATAAATAACAAAATGGAAGTTATAATGGAAAAAAGAAAAATGGAATGAAATCTTTGAGTAATCTTTTCAAGTCTTTAAACAGGTAGAAGTAGAGATAGAAATGATAAATAAAAAATAAATAAAAAAGATGAAGGCAGTTTAGAAAATACACGTGGGAGGAGAAAAATAAAAATAGGGAGGAGGGAGGGGACGAGATGATAATAAACAATTGAAAAAATCACTAAAACATATAATACAAAAGTGACTCGCGATGAATAGCATCTGCGTCTAGTGGTCTTAGTGTCACTAACAAAACACTCGAGATGGTGGTATGGACCAAGCGTGGGAATCGATAACCGAAATACACAATAATACAATAACTTAGAAACATTTCCTGTGAACAATGGATGGGCCGGATTCGTCGTACTCCTGTTTTGAGATCCACATCTGTTGGAAGGTGGAGAGGGAGGCCAAGATGGAACCACCGATCCATACGGAGTATTTCCTTTCGGGTGGGGCAATGATTTTGATTTTCATGGTAGATGGTGCAAGAGCCGTGATTTCCTTTTGCATCCTGTCGGCGATTCCTGGGTACATGGTGGTACCTCCTGAGAGAACAGTGTTGGCATACAGGTCCTTACGGATATCAACATCACACTTCATTATTGAGTTGTAAGTAGTTTCGTGGATACCGCATGCTTCCATACCTAAGAACGATGGCTGGAACAGGGCTTCTGGGCAACGGAACCTTTCATTTCCGATTGTGATAACTTGACCATCGGGCAATTCGTAGGATTTTTCTAGGGAGCTGGAGGAGGCAGCAGTGGCCATTTCTTGTTCAAAGTCTAATGCTACATAACATAATTTTTCTTTGATATCACGGACAATTTCTCTTTCAGCTGTGGTTGTGAAACTGTATCCTCTTTCTGTGAGAATTTTCATGAGGTAGTCGGTCAAGTCGCGACCAGCCAAGTCCAAACGAAGGATAGCATGAGGTAAAGCATAACCTGTTGACAAAAAATGACCAAGTATATTAGTAAGAGCTTACACTCAATCATATTTAAATTAATATGATTCCTGGAAAACATAATTTTTCCAATTATCTTGCGAAAGACAACTAAATTCGGACAAGAGGAATCTGAGAAAATGGTCAATTACTGGGAAGGCATAAAATTGCATACAAGAATTAATTAACAATTTTGCTCAGAGACCATATTTAAACAGGGGCATTTGGCTCAGATTGCAAATAAAAGCTTCTATTAACTTGGGAGAAAATCATAAATTTTCCTGAGAAATCGTGATTTTTCAAAGGAAATTTGACAATGTTTAATGTTTCACACAGCGTTCCTTTTATGCACAGCAGCATTGGCAACTGGGACCAGCACATACGCTTGAAGGCCTTTGATAAATTTCATCAAGCGCTTTGGATTATTCATTGAACCCCTTCTCACCTCCTGCTGCAACCATTGGTACAGCAGCCCTACCATTCACAGAGGTAGGTTCTAGTCAAGCTCTAAAGCGGCAAAAATGGTGAGGTGGTTAACGCATCCTTTTTAACAGTTCGAAACCCCATCTAAAAAATAGTTAACATTCCTCACACCACAATAGTGCTTAGAACCGTACCACCCACCAGAGTGGTCGCTATCTTTGGACATATCTCTGTCAGCTTGATAGTACCATACAGGACACTTGAGAAAAAAACTGTATTGACCCTAGGCCATGTTTAGCAAGGAGAGAGTGAAAGATTTCAGGATTTTGTTCATTTACCGTTTATTCTGCATTACGTTTTAAGTTTTACAAATTGGATTTCTGGCTACTTACATTACTACTTATTAAAGTTTTCTCTTATCAACACTATTGGAGGAAGTGTCAAAAAGTATTTTAAATTTTGAAATATAAGAGTTGAGGCACTGGATGCGAAAAGGTTTTCTTGGTTGCAGTGTTTCAGAGTCTCCTCTAATATTTCTTTCATAGTAAGGAAAGTGAATGCATCCATTTCACTACAAATTTTACTGGATATTCCTTATGTTTCTACAATTTCCTATGGAGAGAATTCTGGAAAAGTCACCCATTAAATTCTTCTTCAAGGGATTAATTAGCAACTGAGATTCGGAAACACCGCAATCGAGATGTGCCTTTTTCACATCCAGTGCCTCAATTAGGAACGTAATATTGCTGGTGTGTGAAACAAGAAGTTATTAAAAAGTTGACAGGCCAAAAACTAATTTTCCTGGATAATCGTAGGACAGGGTTCCCTCCCCCCCCCCCTCTTCAAGTACACTGCCTGTCATAAACTTACACCAAAATTTCCACTTATCAAGATTCAAGGTATTACAAAAGGCATGCAACAATTGTTCACACATTCTTGGATGGCACTAAGCTAATGGGTAAAAGAACATGAAAAGCCTTACGTACCTTCATAGATTGGGACTGTGTGGGAAACACCATCTCCAGAGTCAAGCACGATACCGGTGGTACGACCAGAAGCGTACAGAGAGAGGACAGCTTGGATAGCAACGTACATGGCGGGTGTGTTGAATGTTTCAAACATGATCTGAAATTGAAAAGGTATTAATTTAGTTACTGGCTTCTCTACATTTTTATTTCATTAAAAAAAAGTATGAGTAACAGATTCAACATGCTTCACACTTTTTTCTCATTTTCATCCTAAGCGTCAGAGGTCATTAGAAAGATGACATAGGTAATTAGTAGTGAATGAATACATAAACAAGATAAGACTCCCTGCTCACTCAGATTTTCATTGGGGGGGGGGGGGGGGGGCGAGATCTTCAATCAGGCATCAGTCAGTTGTTTCCGTTTGGTGGTCTTGGTCTTACAATTGATGAGCACACGCTTGAAGACTTCCTGACTTACAACTTGACTCGAGAGAGAGTCTAATGAATACTAATATAAAGTGATGTCCATTGCCTCTCAACAGCAAATAAAACCTCAGTTTTCACTCTGTACCAAACTACGAGGAACTCAATTATTTCCTTCTAAAATACGAGGAAGAAAATGATGCCCGACTAATTATTTTTCAACACACCTAGATTTTAAATAAAAAATGAAAAGATGCTGGGGAGGTTTTCTTTAATTTGAATAACACCAATGAACCAGGGGCCTCAAGATAACAGGAACGAAAAGTTTTTTCCCACAGTTAACCAACAACAAACAGAAAGTGACAAAGTTTTCTAGAGTTTTATATTTTAACTTCCCTCCCCCTGACTTTTCCTACCAAAAATTTCACTCCCATCTTTCCTATCATATATACAAACTTAGGAGAAAATTTCCACTTCTGGAGATTCTTTTGGAAGAGGCAATCCCAAGTTGTTCGAGAGGTACTGAGAGAAGGTAGTGCTTGACATCCTACTTACAAAAATTATCTACTTCTCCTAGGCCTCAGAAATTCTTGGCCTTTCCCAGTTTTCCAGATTGCAGGAAACTCCAAGGTTACCTCCTAAAACCTGAAGATTCGATACCAAAGTGTGGGGAGGGGCCTTTGAAATGGAGTTCAGCTTACCTGGGTCATCTTTTCTCTGTTGGCCTTAGGGTTAAGAGGGGCTTCCGTGAGGAGGACTGGGTGCTCTTCTGGGGCAACTCGGAGCTCATTGTAGAAAGTGTGATGCCAGATCTTTTCCATGTCATCCCAGTTTGTGACAATACCGTGTTCAATGGGGTATTTCAAGGTGAGGATACCTCTTTTGGATTGGGCTTCATCTCCAACGTAACTGTCTTTTTGTCCCATACCGACCATGACACCCTGTAGTAGGTAACAAAAAAAGATTCAGAGTTAGTTAAAAACAAGAGGGGAGAAAAAATGATTACAGAAGAAGTATCCCTCTAATTGAAGGATTCAACAGAGCAGTAAGTAAGATGAAATGAGATGGTTGGCAGTGCAGTTGGTGCTATGAACAGGTGAATGCAACTCCTGTTAATGATCTTGATTAAAACTTGACTTGATGAAACTTAGGGACCAGCAATGAGATGATAAAGCCACATGAATTCAACATAAATTATTCAAGTCTTGCGATCCTTGGAGACTTTTTCTGAGTCTCGAAAGAACTTCAAAGAAAAATGGATTTGCAAGGAATAAATAAATATTAGGCTCAACAAAATATGAGTTTATTCCAGATCTGCTATTTGATCAATTTAATTTTCAAGTGAAGGGTTGTGCTACGCTTTCAAGTGTTTACACCTGAAAATTTGTGAAAACCTAACTTTCTGGAGAAGTCTTGTCGGATTAAGAGACCTTGAAAGCAATAATAATATGATATGATTGACATGGTAAATTATAGCAGTTGTTGTTGCATTGACAAAATGCCTGATCTAAGTTTGAGGAAAAATTATCTCTTTGGATCTCAAGATCATTGCTAGAGACGATCTATTCACTTTTTCTACCAAGAGGCTCTGTAAGTCCAATTGCAAATGAAGGCCTATGTGGACCCCATGATGTAAAAAGGATCATCTTCCATAGTCAGTTTGAGGAGCAGGAAAAGTGATTTAAAGAATATCAGTGAGCAGATGAGTGCTCCTGAAGATGAGCCAGGATATATTTGTTTCTTTTTGCATAGGACAGTACTCATACAGGGTTATTCAAAAGTCACCCACCACTAGCAATGAGGGGAGTGGCCATTTAGATTTTCGAGTAGCAACCCGCCCCCCTGCCCCTAAGGGGGTCAAAAACTGGATAAACGTCACAAACCGCAAATCGATATCTTAATTAGAACTAAAGTTATGGCCAGTGGTTGGCGACTTTTGAATAACCCAGTAAGCATTCATAAAGGGGAATATGGGTTCGAAGTTGTAAATTTACTGGGTTACTATGTTACCTGATGCCTGGGGCGACCGACGATGGAGGGGAAAACAGCTCGTGGAGCATCATCTCCAGCAAAACCAGCTTTGCACATACCAGATCCATTGTCGACAACGAGTGCTGCTACTTCTTCGTCACACATTTTGAAAGGTTGATAGGGAGATTACGTTAGAGAATCTGAAACAGAACAACCAAGCAGATGAGATTAAGGTTCCCCGATAGGCAAAGAATTGAGCAAATTTTTTCATGGATGGCTGAACTGTTGTGATTGAAACGAACAGGGTGAGATCTTCTATGCACTATGCACCTCAGGATTGAAACTCTTGATGATGATTTGAGTCATGGTTTCAGTGGGCTTACAGAATTGAGATTAAGGTGCTCCAGTCTGATCGAGATAAAATCTTGTTTTCTTCAGAAAAAAAAGTTGTCCAAACCTGATGGGATGTAACAGAACTTCTTGTTTGGAAAAATTAAACCTTTTGGAATGCATTAAACAGTCGATTTTTCAGCTCATTTGTATCATTATGGTGAGACTTGTCATCTGCTTTGCAAATAGGACGAATCTTAACTATTGGTAATTATTGTGATACAAAAAAAAAAGCTGCATAACTTGGCCTAAAGAAAACGAGGTAGGTACTTTAGGGACAAGATTTGATAGCTAAAATACAGTTCGCTGCTTTTTAGGGATGGCGATTGAAACAGCTTCAGTCAGGCACAGAACCTAATACATCACAAAAATGCAAACTGATGATGACTGAAACTGTTTCTGAAGACCACCAACAGTTAAAAATTGACTCTGTCACAACTCGGTAATGACTGATTACTGCCATGGTAACTATTAAAATAGGGTCCCTTTGCAACAGAAGTACACTTGTCAACGAATGAGAAAGCACGAGGACAGGAAGGACCGAAAAAAGACAAAAAGCTACCCTTCATCTGAAGTAGGAATGTTTCTAAAGTCAGAGATGACCTTCCTCATTTTCGAGAAAATATTTAAATGAGATGTGAATTGACATGTAGAATCGAGAGATCAAGAATGAATACGTGAAAAGAATGCAAAAATGTCATATCAAATCAAACAAGTTAAAAAAAGACTTCGATAGATGGACCCAATACAGGATAACGATTGCGTAAGTGCCTAACAAGAATGTTAATTGCGATGCTTCAAAATTGCTCCTATTATTTTTTTCAAAGAGGAACAAGCAAACTTTAAAGCTTGAATACAGATTACATACGTTCTGCTGTCAGAGAAGAAAAATTAAGGAAGTACTTCACAAATTACTTTGACTATCTATGACCAACCTATGACAGAAAGTCAGCAACATTGCCAGGATTGCAAATTTTACCCGATTTAAAATACCCTGACTTTTCAGAAAAATTCCCAGACCACAAGAGTCTGAACTTCATTAGCTTCTTACAAAGCAAAAGGAAAAAGGTTAATTAGTTAAAAAGCAGCGATACGAACTTTGAAGAACTGCAATTGGACCGAGTTCATCAGAAAGGAATTGAGCCACATTACTTAAGTTGAAACTGAGAAAAAGAGGTTTGAAGTTTTATTCCTGCATGAGGCTCAATGCAAGAATAGGTAAACTTAAACTCCTCTCTTCACAAGCTACTTTCTTTTTCTTGACTTCCAGTTTTTGACAGGAGAAAATATTCGGCTGAAGTGGAGCTCAAAAATATTCTTGACTCGATTTTGTCGAAAACGAGGGTTGGTTGGTTTCTCTCTGATAAACTCGGTTTAAATATATGTATAAAGTTGAAACTTGCAAATAACCCGCAAACGGACATGAACGCGAGAGCAGTGCTAATTTCTGACTTCTGCAACTTATTTCAATGTTAATAGCAAAATACTTTAACAGAATACTTCTAGGCAGGGTGAATCGAGTCAAATTTACTAAAAGTCCCAGTGGAAAGGTCAGTAAAACCATCAAGTATACAATTGAAGTAAGACGCCTTTCGATCATCGCGCTAATCCTGATCAAGATGGACGATACAACTATTTCAACTCCTGAGCCGCTCAAATTGCGTCTATCGCGTTGAAGGCGAATTTGATTTCTCGCTTCCGTTCCCAATCCTTCAGACATGAGCGCGAGGGCGAGGCTGCATTCCAGATTTTGCAACTTATTTCCATATCAATATCGAAATTTTTGTTTGCGGGGCGTATCGAGAAGAAGAAATAAACACTGGACGTTCCGTTGATGAGCTCATTGAAAACACCGAGTTTGCAACGAAAGTCTCTCTTGCATCGGACGTCACTCTAAACTAAACTGCGTGCGTGATACAGCTACCCTGAGTTGCTCAAATTGCATTCGAAGGGTTGCATTGCAAGTTTAATCCGATTTCAAAATTACCCGACTTTCTCCGATTTGGAGGAAAATCCGGAGCTGAAATTCAGTGATAATTCCTTGACTTCTTACAACATAACAGAGACAGAAAGAGGTTATTCTGAAAACGGCGATGCAGAATTTGAATTACCGCAGCTGTGTGTATGAAGTTGGAACTTGCAAACAAGTCAAGAGCGTCATTAATGTACATGACGCATGAAAATATAGTAAATTATTCCATGCCTAAATATGAAAAATTGGAACAAATGACAGAAAAAAAACCAAGAGCACAGAGGTGTTAACATTTAGAAAATCCCTCACGAAGTTGAACTAGCGCACTAATAGCGGGTCCAGTTCTCACGGCCCTCGCTTTACGAGAAAAAATTACCGATAACTTGGCAAGGCTGACCCGCGCGCGGCGCGATGCCGCATGCCGGCACGCTAAGAGGTTTCAGCATGTTTCAGCTGTTGAGCCGAAGCCCTGGGAATTTCCCTGACTTCAGTGCAAAATTTCCCGGCTTTTCCAGGATTTTTCTGACCCTTGCAGCCTTGATTTTGCACTTTGGCCATCGATACCCTTTTCACAATACAATACTGCCGTGCGAAAAAAAACCCCATATGAGATTTCAGCCGCTGCCAATTTCCTTTGACTAATCACGGGTTCTTGGGAAAATATATGAACATTTGTATTCCTATCTATCAGGGAATTTTGTCGGTAATTAGATAAAATATATCAAAAAATTTCATGGAAAAATATGATGAACTTTTCCCAGACTTTAATCTTTCCTATAAGGAAATTTGGAGGCGATTGATTGCTCATGTGGCGTTTTCAATGACACGGAATTTACAATACAATAATGCCGTGCTAAGGAAAAACTGCTGTAGGAGATTTCCAAGTTTCCTTAGACAAATCACGAATTCTTGGGAAAATTTGTGAGCAAATTTCTTCCAATTTTTTCTGAGAATTTTGTCGGCGATTTGATAAAAAATATCGAAAAATTTCAGGGCAAAATGTGCTGAACTTTCATCAGGGTTTAATCTTTCCTGAAAGGAAATTCGGCGACAATTGAATGCTCATGCGGGGTTTTTCCATAACACGGCAGAATAGGACACTGGCTTGGCACAATTCATTACGCACTGAAATCCAGACGTCCTGAGGGTTCCAAGTCTCAACATCAGACACAGTTGTAATCCAGAGTGCAAAATCAAATTACGATCTGCGCATTGTGTCATCGGTCAGGAAATTTTAATCCATAACGACACCGAAAAAAAATTCAACCCTTGATTCATCTTTATGGAGGACGTTTACAAACGTTCCTCAAATTATTAAAAGTCAGGTGGAGAAGGAGGGGGGAGGAGGGAATGAGGAACCGGCAAGCGTGAAACGTTGGGCCGAATGGCACTTCTGGCACCTCCACCCTTGTTCAAGAGAATTCAACTGGCAGAAATTTTGATACCCAGCTAGTTAAACAGAATAACTATTTAAAATTGTCATTAAATTCAGGAAGTTAAGCGTTAGGTCATCGAAAAGTGCCAACTTATATCCACATTGAGTTAAATGTGAAAAGGAGATAGGAAGCTTCTAATCCCGCAGACATTCACAGCAAAAAAAAAAAAAAACCCCCACAAGAATAGAGGCCTTAATTTTCCTACAAACAAAATACTTCAGTTTTTCCTGAATCAAGAAGTTAGACCAAAAGCTAATACACGACTGGACAAGCTCACGAGATTCTCAAGAGATTTTAATCTCAGTTCAATTAAATTCATAGTTTGTGAAAGATGCAATACTTCTTTTAAGGGAAAAAAACAATAACTTGTGGCTCTCTCAAAGCTGATTAGTTAGGAAGGCACTGATAATAAGATAATAAGGTTTCATTTGAGACAGAGATTCAAATGTTCACACAAATGAAACTGGGGCAGAGAAGTTGAAGGAAATAGAATCAAACATTGGGGTGGGGACTTGTCAACATTAGAAACTGGCATCACCTTAGGACCATTTCTCTTTTATTCCGAAAGATGTTGATTTGTTAAGAACAGACCGTTAGAACTACTGTCACTAAAATTTGGGAGCCAATGGGTTATCAGTGAGTAACTTCGAAATCCTCCGCTGGTAACTAAGTTTTTTTTTCTTTAAGATCAACATTATTCCAGTTCAAGCGAAATCAGTCCAAATAATTAGGAGCAGTGAATGATATTCATACGAGGTGGCAAGAAATGCCTGGGAATAGGATGCAGAAATACATAATTCGGTACAAGGGAAAAAAGGATGGCATAGGTTTTAAAATGTTCAACTAATAAGTGAGGATTAACCTGAAAACTGATCATTCATAAAACCATGGAAAAGATGATGTCAAAAATTGAGGGGAGAAGGCACATGATCTACCTTGCCAGACCAAAGAAGAAAATTCGGCTCGTTGGGGTTTTCAAAGAGGAGAAAAACGGGCACCTGAACATTTTCACTATCCGTTGGTGTGAGCAACACGAATAAGTAGGGGAGAGTAGAAAAAATTACTGTTATGGGTACACAGGCACACAAAAATTGTCAGAAGGGGGTCCATTTCGTGCTGGTGCCCTGATCATTCGGGCTTTGCAATTTGCTCTATGAACCCTCAATGGCATGAATTAATTCAGGGCTCAGACTCTAGGGAACACAAATCTATGCTGTGGCTAGCACAAAAGCATTTAATCTCAAGTTTTTCCCTTTCGGTCAGTGTTCGAAACTCACCTTTGAATTTTAGGAGCCACGTGGCGCATCAAGCCCGATTTGCATAGATTTTTGAGAGGCCAAATTGACTTTTTGCCTATATATTACGGCGCATTTGGTGAAAAGTTGGACGCAAGATGTTTTCGTAACAGAACTAGTAAATAGTTGTAACTTGGGGAAGACAAAAGCACAGATGATGAAATCGTGAAGAATAGAAAAAGCTTTCACTTGTGGTGCTGAAAATTTTGAATGATCACCTAATATGAAAATTCAAATTTTAAGGGGGCAATTTTTAGGGGCCACGCTGGCGCAGAGCCTTCAATTTTTAGGCGCCAGTCGGATTCGAACACTGCTTTTGGTTTAAAAATATTGGCAATTATATAGTCAGAAAAAATATGAATTTAAGTTAGCAATATCATGCCACTGAGAAAAAGCTGAACTTTTCAAAAACAATAAAATGTATTTTGATGATTTCGCAAGTGCCACTCTGTATGCCATAGAGGGAATAAGTCTGGATGATTCTAGAAGATTGCTAAAATTGTTCACTGACAGTAGCTCAGCATGGAGCAAATAGAAAAGGAAAAATGGCATTACCTTGACTAGTGAGATTTGATCAGATTCTTTCGAGAATTTTGAAGGTAAACAATTTAACAAGGTTAAGAAAAGATGATGATTGCCAGCAGCTGACTAAAGGCAGTTGATTGGCTAGAATAAATGAAACGTCGAAATCTTAGAGGTGGAAACTGGGTGAAAAACATGATAGTAGTCATGAATGACAAACAAGGAAATTAGAACTGAAGGCCGATATTAGCATCAAGGACTTATAACTCTCGGGGAAAAACACAAGTTTCCATAACAATGAGAAAATCAATCGCTGTGCAAGCAGGTTAGGATTACAGCAATACTCAAGTACAAAAAATAGGTTTTCAATCTACTAAAAGAACTGAAATATCTGCGGGGAAATAGAAGAGGTGATAGCGAAGAATGTCCTGAGAGATTTTCAAGATTCAACAACAGTGGTGAAGAGGACCACTCGTCATAGTCGAGGAAATTTAGAGGATAGATGAGGGATTTGCAATTTTAAACCCACAGTATCATGGGATAAGTAAGAGAACCATGGCCACAGCTTGCGCATCACATGTTGAGACAAACTTGGAAATATTATCTACGTCACCACTCATCAGTGGTGCCATACAACTGCACTTGTTAACCTGTTGAGTGGTGCTAATTCAGAGCTATTCAGGGGTTGACGCTAATATCAACATACAATGCATAAGCTCTAGAAATCAGTACATAAAGAAAAGAGACTAGTGTCACATCAGCATGAATGCCTCCTCCTTCGGTTGGCTTGTCTGAGGTTAAATTATTCGAAGTTTAAGGTAGCCCGATAAGGCATAGAGATGCCATACATCCCATGGTAAAGATAAGGCTATGTCTTTTCTTGATACTGTAGTTTCAATAATTGGCCCCATTCCCAAATGAATTAAGGTTGAGTGGTGTCATTCAGAGATGTGACAATAGTCCCTTCCTTCCCTGCCCTAGAAAGCTGCTGGAATATTTCCTGCCTTGTGAGGCGCTTAGGGTTCTAGCGCGTGATTGTTTCAATTGGCTAGTACTTCAAACTAAAAGAGAGGGCCCTGGCAGCTCACAGGATAAGCAACGAAACACAGCAATTATTGCAAAAGATAGCTTCAAAAACCTCAAATCAAGATGCGATTGGGCGGTTAGATCAGTAAGTTTCGAAACAAGTAAGGAAAGTATGCTGTCAGAGAGGGTCAAATGTTCATGCTGAGAACACTGGGCAGAGAGAGTTCCTATACAACAGAAGCATTGGCTGGTGACAACGGAGGTAAATACGAAATCTTGGTATGAATTGGGTAGCATTTAAAATCCCAAATTAACAATTGCATTAGGACTTAGCTGCACCACATTGCAGGAGCATCCGCGACATGTAAGGTAATCCAATTCACTTTAATCGTAGACTTAATAGCTACTCAAGATGCAACGTTAAGCATCAGCAGAAAAATCGGACCAAATTATCGCGCAGCACAATTCAATTAGATGAGTGTGAGTGTAGCACTAACAATTTGGGCACTGAGTAAATCCTGGATGGAGCACTGACACAAACACAATTCAGCCGAAGTAGAATTTCATAATCCAAGCAGAATGACACAAGGATGAAACCACATGAATAAACTTCACGAGTGCACTAGAAGATGAAGAGCAGACTATTGAGTCTAAAACTAATAAATTAAAAAGGTAGGTACCGAAAAAGTAGAGTTGGAAAGTTTTCTAAGCAACGACGAGTGTTTTAGACTATTGACCGGGGTGAGACCAAGTTGAGGTTCACGATAAGACTGAGCTTTCTACTTGGAAGTTGATAATATAGTAAGCCATCTTCCTTGGAGGCCTTCTCTCCCCCCCCCCCCCCCCGCCGCGGAGATACGGGGAACCCTGCCCCTCCCAATTGCACCGGATTCCATAGAAGATAACCGACTAAGGAGCGACCAGTTTCCGACAGAAAATTCGTTGAGGTCCTGGAACTTAGGACATACTGATGAATTACTGAGTAAAAGGGGAGTAATTGCTCAAGTTGAAAGCGAAAAGAAAGGTATGTGCAGTGAATGTCACACGAATCAATTCCGACTGGCTAGAGATCGTTAAACGATCCGTTCAAAGCCGTGAAAAAGCGGAGAGTGGGTTGGGGGAAATCGAGCAAAACCATCAAAAGGGAGCGAAATAAACAAGCGATGGATTGATGGAAGAATAAGCAGTGAATGTGGTTGAAATCGGGCGCATCTCAAATTGGGCCGTTAGCCAACCTGTCAAAAGTAGACAGCCGGTGCCGGTGAATGAAAAACTTGGCACTAGACACGGTAATGAAGACCTGTTGACTAAAATTCACTCGAAACGCACTAACAAGCGTAAACACGGGGTTAAAGGACGCACACAGGGAATTTGAGGGCAGAATAGTGAGAAAACCGTTACATGCACCTAGCACCTCCTTCGGGTTAAATGGCTGTAGGATGCATCGGTGTAAGAAAAAACGTTCTGTCGTGGCATCGGCGAAAACTCCGAAGTTCTGCGACAGGTTTAGAGAAGCTAGACAGTTGTAGAGTTTAGAAGGCATTAATACTTTAAGATTTAGGTAAAAATTCAAGTTAAAACCTTACCGAGGAACACACGGACAAATGTCACTACTCACTTCAGCACAAACTAGACTGAGCGAAACACTTCGACCGTTGATAGAGGATGAAGAGACTGACTCACTTCTCGAGGTGGGGAACCTTCTAGAAATTCATGCATTCCGGCGTTTAATATCACAGTCGGAATTCAAATTAACTGGATAAGTATGGTATATTAGTAATTTTTAAGTCAAAAATATAACTTACCGGTACAGAATCAACCAAACTGACGCGTTTAAACACGAAAATTTGACGCTAAATAAGTGCGTAAGTACGAATAACCGTTGACGAGAGTCGCTTACAGAACACAGGTTCCTCACCCGCTGCGTCAACTTGGACTCGCCTGGCGTCCCCCTCTTCGACGAGAAGAATCGCTCTTACCATATATGGGCATAAAACGGATAGTGTTTTCTGATTGGTCGAGAGCCTCAGCTTGCCGCTGTTGACTACTACAAAGTACATACAGGAATTGTGGTGCCGGGTCTCAACTAATGTCTTTACCTTGCACTCGTAGTTATTTTAAATATATGACCACTCATTTTTCTTTTTTTTTTCACCAAAAGTTATTTCTCTTTTAGGAACCTCGGCACCTCCAACGCCCTGATGACTGCGGTAGAATATTGATCCATCTTTTTTATGTTTGAGAACTTTGCCGCGCCAATAGGAGTGTTCCAGGAAGGGTCGGAATTTTGGAGGTGAGTCTGAAGTTCAAGCTTTCGGACCACCTCCCCTCCACCGTTACTCCCTTCGTCATGGTGTGGAGGGTGTCACCCTGAAAACTCTAGCCTTGATCATTTTTTCCAGTGCACTTTTGTGACCTACCCATCGGACAGAGAGGGAAGATGGCAGACGTAACAGCGAAAGGGTGTGTAATGAAGAGAGGGTTATGGGGGAGTCATTTACAATCAAATAACCCACAAAAAATGCACCATGATCAGGGGCGTAGCTAGGAAATTTTTCTAGGGGGGGCCATGGGACCACCTCTCGTGATGAAGAGAGCGAGGGGGGGGGGGGGGTGAGGAATGGAGGATCCCGTTTTTCTAGCCCCCCCCCCCCCCCAGACCCCCCTAGCTACGCCAATGACCATGATCCAGGATTTGGGCTTCTGTAAACTATAAATATGATTATTCATGGCCCACATTTATGCATGGGCACAGGCGGAACTAGGAACTTAGGTGCGTGTATAAGGGGGGAGGGTGGTGGGATTTGCGGGGCGGCTCCGGGAACATTTTGAAAAATTGAGTCGTCTCAGGGGCAATTTGGAACTCTTACCAAAAAATTGATGAAATAAAAATGTCAAAGGTGAAAAGTATGACATGCATTTATTCCGGAAAAACCAACCTTTCCAGGGAAGGGCTAAAGGACCGCTCATGGGTGGACTAAGAACTTTGGGTGGGGGGGGGGGGGGGGTAGGAGGACACCCCGTCAAGGAGGGTTCAGAGAGGACTGTAAAACACTACATCAAGGGGAATTTGTGGGACTCCTCTAGCTCTAGAGAGGGCTCGGAGGATTTCTCTCATCTCAAAAGGGGAAACCGAAGGGCTCTTCTAAATTTTGAAAATTTGAGTCGTCTGAGGAGTAATTTTGAGCTGTTATATTAACAAATTGATCGGATTAAAATTTCAAATGTGAAAACTAAGTCGCACACTAATTTCGCAAACTCTAACACATTTCTTGGGACGGGCCAAGTAGACTCGGGGGGGGGGGGGGGGCAGCCCCCTCTGGCCTCATTGTAGTTTCGCCCATGACACCCCTGCAATGTCCCCGAGGAAGTGGTAGTTAGAGTCCCTTCATAGAGAGTAAAGACAACGCGGCTCATGGATGTCACAAGCGGGAATGAAGATTACACAAATTGAACGTTTTTCGGAATCTTCGATCAACTCATTTCCGAATTCCTATCTCTGTTCTTTCATTCCGTTTGTTCCTTGCCATGCCCCTAATTTCCCGGTCCATTCTCCATTCCATTTTTAAACTTCGCAATTGTTGAAAATGTAATCTTTATCACCGTTTGTGATACTGTGGAGGTCTAAAATAAGGGAACCAATCAAAAATTGATTCAAATTGTCTTTACTCTCAGTATAAAGGGACTCTAGTGGTACTTGATGACATTAAAATCGTTTTCCTTCGAGAAAGAAAAGTGTCTTCAGTCCTCACAACCCCCTTCCCTGCGCGCCCGCGGGAGCGGATGCGACTGATCTTGATCTACCTCACTGCTTTCGGTCGAAGCTTCGGAGGGAGACCCGAGACCCCCCGCCCCCGCCCCCGTCAGTGTCTCGATGACGATGACAGCGACAGCGTGGCGCCTCCCTCTGTCTCCCCTCAAGACCCAGTGGCCTTTGACCCGTCTGTCTTCGACGCATTCCTCACTTACGACTTGTGAGTTTGACACCATCCGTGGTTTGATTGAAGCCTGTGCATGCCGTCGTCGCATTGGCCCAATTTGTGATGACACTTGAAACAGATTTGTCATTAATTTGTAATGCCCTCGATCTTCCCCGGTATTCCGCGCGCAATGAACGTTGACTTCGATTTATGCATTTTCAATTGATCATGAAGGGGAAAGGTAGCTTACTAGAGTGCGGATCAGTGGCACTTTTTTCTCATTTTTTTCTTTTTTTGTAAGTTGCTTATGTGATTTTGTGAGTGTCTTCTCGTTAAAAATTGTAAGTTACTAGATAAATGCCTTGGGGTTTTGTAACGCTAACGCTGACCCTTCCTTTGCCCCTTGTAATGAAGACACATACCGCTCCTCTTCCCCTACAGCGTTAGGGGCCGTTATAAATTATGTAACGCACTTTTTCGGCATTTTTGATTTTCCCCTCCCCCTTGTAACGCTTCTGTGACGTAGGCAGGCCCGCCACATCCCATCTCGGGCCCTGGTACCAGTTTTAAGGCCCGGGCCCCAAGCACGGAGGGGGAACGAGGGCCCGAGGGGCATCCCCCGAGAAATTTTAGAATTTATACGACTAATCGGACGCATTTTCAAGCTTCCATAAAGAATTTTTCCATCAATTTCTGCGGAATAATTTTTTTTTTTTTTTTTTTTTTTTTTTTTGAGGGGGGCGGGCATATGATACTATTTTCAGTTGTGAGAGGGCCAGGCTTCCCCCGGACTCCCCCTTCGTTTATCTATGGCAAGGGAGTTGAGCCAGGATTAAATCCGGGTATCGGAACTTGCCTGTTTTGAAAACGCCTTCAAACGCGGCGTGATACCTCACGCATTCCGGAGAGTTCAAATAGTTGTATCATTGCGCCTTAGAAATGCGACGGAAGATTGCAATTGGAATAGCCTTCACGCACGCTGGCCTTTTCGATTTCCGTTTACATTTTTGCAGTCATGAATGCGCTTAAGTGCGCTTCAGCTAGAATTGTATTTACAAATGGGTGGTTTTTATAGGAGGATTATAATTAAACAAGTGGTTTGAAATGGAAACGAAAGAATATGAATTATGCAAAACGATAATCCGGGTTTCGGAACTAAGCTGTTTTGAAAACGCCTTCAAATGTGGCGTGATGCCTCACGCATTCCGGAGAGTTCAAATAGTTGTATCATTGCGCCGTATTAATGTGACGGAAGATTTAAATGGAAATAGCCTTCATGACGTAGGTCCCCATCCTTCAACACGTACTTTAAAATAAAATGGCGTAGAGCTCTCCTCGACCCCCCTATCGCCTAGAGCGTCACGCAATTTATGGACGGTCCCCTACGTGATACTCGAACGGCCCCAAAGTAGCAATTTTTTTGGAAAAATTAGGCACCAACGTCGCTGTCCTCCCCTACATAAGCTATCCTCCCCTACATACGCTAGCTGTTTTCCCTAGATTAGTTGCAAGGTAGATTTACACAGGTATGGAAAAGTTGAAAATTTCCCATGAGCCTCAGTACGTGTCACATGACCTCGTGACGTAGGTTAAGGGGCCCGTTTTTTAATTAAATTACAATCAAATTAACATTCAAACGTTTGTGCGTTCTAACGCTAAAATTAATATCGCATGACCAAAATTGTGCAAAAAATCCCACAAAATTTTGACAAACGATAAACCGAACATAATAAATCAAAATAATCAAAACATCCAAAATGGCTGACGTTAAGGGGCCGCTGGAGAGCCAATCAGAGGCCAGTTGTTTAGTTCTGTCCATACCTGTGTAAATCTACCTTGGATTAGTTGTGCCCGCTCCCGTGGCTTCGTCCGGCGCCCGCCTTGAGGCCAAATCATCTGCAGCCAAGGATTTTCACTATCACTCGACTAGTTTCCTGCAATTTGGCAGTGGTATCTGATAAGTGCATACCTACTTGCGAGGGGTGTGACCCTGCATCGCGTATTTGAACTTAGAAGAGCACTTGTATTCCCCTATTGTAAGAGTAACTGCGTCATTGGGTTGAATGACTGTAGGATGTGGGTGAAGCAAATGCATGATGTGGGTGAAGCAAATGCATGATGTACGCTTCCGGTTCGAATTTTTCCCGACTGTTGCCGTTGCTTGCCGAATCAGGGGATTCTTTTCTGAAGTAGTATATTGGCCGCACCGGGATAAGATAGCCCAAAAAGCCACGGGCCCGACTGCTGATGGACCTTCAGGTAGCAATGGCTCTTTAAAAAAATTCTTTCTTCTTCGAGTCAGAGTAGGATAACAAATGCATTGCTCAAATGAGTATTCTACAACCGCACAAGTGCACGCACCCACTCATCCTCATCCGAGTGACCGTAGATGACTCGTTGAAGCATTATCTGAAATACAGGTCCGGAAGTGCTATCACATCTTATGTGTGTCGTAAACCGCCGGGAGTGTTTAGCGTATGCGTCATCAGGAATGTCTGCAGATTCACTGAGAACACGTTTTTCATCTCTTTTAACGAGCTGTGGTGGAACTTAACCCATGAATTGGCAATTTTCCTTTCGGGAGTATTGCTGAGCAATTTTACGCAGACGATGCTCGCACATAGATTTTTGGAGAAAATTCCTGATCGTAATGTTGCAAAATCAATCAACGCGTTCATTTGAACTTTAACCTCTATATACTTAGCATGTTTGGGAGCTCCCCATTTTGCAATGATTCATGTATGCTCGCCGAAAACGTCGCGTCGCTAAAATATCGCTCCTAAGTTTTGCAATTGGGCGTAAAAATAACAACACAATGAAGTACCTGACGATATCGTCACAACGTGCCATACCGGCAGTGCTATCGGGGGGGGGGGGGGGGGGGGGTTTGCCTCTGCCACACGCAATAGATCGATATTTGTTTTCATTTTAAGTTTGCGATGGTTGTCTCTCTTTTTGCGAGACTGCCTTACCTTCTGTGATGATTGCCTTTCCTCAAATCAAGTCTAGATCTAGGTATTCATATAGGTCAGTCATTGCGCGGATTTTTCCGCTCGGGTCGCCCCTGTCCATTGGATCGTGACATCAACATCACTTCCGCGAAAACCGGAAATGTCGGAAACAATGCTTTTCTTAAGGGAGAGTACTAAATTTTATTAACGAATCATTTAAATTTCTTACTTTTCAATCCTTCGAAATTGTTTGAATGTCAGAAAGAAATTTTAGACACTAGCATTCAGGGTTTCAATTTTGCCAAATATGTTCCCCCCCCCCCCCCCCCCCAGTTGACTCTGCATTAGCCCTTTTTACAGCCGACTCGAAGTATACCACTAGACGGCTCGTACATCGCAGACCTCAAAAATTATTTAAAAATATATTAAACGCAAATTCGGCTGAATTGAAACCCTGAACGCTAATGTCTTAACATTCTTTTCGACTCTCAAAAAGTTTCAAAAGGTTTAAAAGTAAGAAATTTAAATGATCCATCGATAAAAATGAGCCTTCTCCCATAAGAAAAGCATCTATCCTCAGCTTTTTGGCTTTCGCGTCGTAATGCTGATGTCATGCGCAGAAGATTCTTATTTTGTCTTGGGAATGACTGACCTAAATGAATAGATCTTGAATCCGGTGTAGCTTGTAGTAGCAACGAAGGCAAGCCAAAGATGGTGCATGCGGTGCGGTGCGCCTGCACCAAGCGTAGGCGCCTCCACTGCACTGCAAGGGAGGTAAAATAAGAGGAGAGAAAAAAATAAGGACAAAGAGGAGGGAAAAAAATGGAGAGTATCGGGAAATATCGAATTTACCGTGGAGCTTTTCAATAAACATTGTCACCCCGCCCCACTGAAGGATGAGCGAAATCGGCAAATATCGTCCACTTGAATCTGGCCTTCAATTTTGCCGCGTAGGCAACAAACATACCGGGGAGCTCGAATACAAATGAAAAAACACTTACTTTGTCGCTCCTCATGCATTCGGCGGTTTACGAGGAATAATAGAGATACGTCCTCAGATGAGGTTATAGTAACTCGAGGAGCGACGATGTCCATCCTTCAAAGAAGTTCGGCATACTGAGCTTCGATGTACTGATCAAGGACGTTGTTAACCTAGGCCTAGGGGGTGTATCGCTATTTGAAGTTCGCCTTCAGTTCTTACCTATTCGAGGAACACGCATAAACTTTGCTAAAGCGATAGGCCAGGCGTATACCTTCTCACAGATATGAGTAGCCGACCTAGGGTCAGGGCCGGATTTAGGGGGTGGCCACATGGGCCGCGGCCCATGGCGGCAAATCTAAGGAGCGGCAAAAATTTGCAATTTTTTAAAGTGTAGGTATAAAAAAAATCGGATTTATAAAAAGAAAATTACGAACGAGAAAAGGCGACAAAATCTCTCATTTCCTGAGAGAATAGTAATTTCTAATTTTGTCGTCTCATAGTGATACAAGAGACAGCACCTTCAATTAGTCGAGTTTAAGACTAAGAGAGAAACCGAACACAGAATTTGGCCTGGAACGGCGCGGCGCAGAGAGCAATGATGACGAGAACTTGAGATGAAAAGGAGAAACCCTCGGCGCGGCGTGGCGGTCGGTATGTAACACGTATTAGCGCCTACAAGACTGCATGAATACTTCCCGCATTGCGTCAAAGACAGTGCGGTCGCCGCGGTCAGCAGCAGGCGGCGTGACGCGTGAAACGCATAGCGCCTACAAGACTGCATGAATACTTCACGCATTGCGCCAAACACGGTGCGGTCAGCGCGGCGCGGCAGGGGAAGTTAAAATTATTAAACCACATTTGGACTGAGTTAAGCAGAAAGGAACCAACCCACATTTTGGAAAAAATTGAGTTATGAGTGGTTTTGAACTCAACCACTGCTCTACTATCTATCGCCAAAAATTCAACATTTTTGTTGGGGCAAATTTTGCAGAAATTGAACTTAAAGTTTATCTTTTACATTGAGTCTTATGCAGGAGCCAAACTTTAAACCTCTTTTTCTCGGTTCGATCCCGATGTGGCTTGGTTCCTTTTTGTTTAACTCCGTCCATTTATGTTTGTTCTTTCATAATATTTTCGTTCATTTCATGTAAATGGAAGGCCTTATCCACACAGAGATAGGTTTACGGAACTCAACTTTCGTGCCAAGTTCCGTGAACTTTTGCTAGTAGTGTTGACAGGGCTTTCGCAAAAAATGTGTCCAACACGAGTAAACGCGTCTTATGCACCCATCCCCTTCCGGCACGTTCACTTGATGGTTTTTATTGATGTTTCAAAACGAATGAGAAGGGGGCGGCAAAATACAGGCGGCCCATGGGCGGCAAGTAGGTAAATCCGGCCCTGCCTAGGGTTCGCCTTCAATTTCACCACGTAGGCAACAAACAGATCGGGAAGCGAGAAAAGTTAATCGCAAGATATTATCCTTGATGATTCACTTGCTATAGGTATACCTTATTTCTCTCTCATCTTCTTTAATTTTCAATTCCTTTTTTAACGAACAGAGGGGAAATAAGTACTAAATTCACTTAAAATGTCGTTTGAGTCGATCAACATTTTTAAAATTTTTCGTGCGTTGATTTTTACTCCAAGAGGTACCTTAAACTTCCCGTCGCGGGCCGCCTCGCACCAGGTAAAAACTAGGGTAGCAAGAGAGTAAAAATCATTAACCTGGCGCTGTGTAGCAGGTACCGACGAGGTTCGGAACCGGAATACCGTTATCTTTTGTTA
The DNA here is from genome assembly GCF_918797505.1 of Bemisia tabaci. NCBI lineage: Eukaryota > Metazoa > Arthropoda > Insecta > Hemiptera > Aleyrodidae > Bemisia > Bemisia tabaci. The sequence goes on from NC_092793.1 coordinate 2,406,257, forward strand.
TCGTAAATGGTCATCCCTTGGAAAAGATATATCGTGCGCTTCACTTGGTTGGCTGGACGTGACAATTTCTCTTGCATCCTGCGTGACATTTGTAACTCAAAAGCAAAGCAAAAAAGAAGAAAAAAAGCAAGAAAAAAGAAAAAAAACCACTCTTATTAGAATGGAATGCCGATACTCCCTTCCTTTCATCATCGTAGTACCGTGCAAGAATCTACCTTTCAGAGATTTCGCTTTTCGCAGCGAATGTGCTTTAATCACCGTTGGCCTCATTGGAGAGAAAAAACCACATATTTTAAGGCGGCAAAAGGGAGAGGAGGGTATCTATAAGGGTTGTTTTTCGGCCTATTCTAGTTCAATGTCCTCCACCCTACGATTTTTTACCCATTGAAATATATCGACGGTGAAACCACCAGACCGCGTATTTCCGTCTGCGACCGAGCATACGTCCTGCCATACTTTCTTTCTAAAATGGAAATCTACTTCGCGTCAAATTCTTGAAAACCTCCGTATTTTTTTTCTCTATGTGAGGAAAACTTTGTGAAAATTTCAAGGAATAATATTGATTTGTTCTCCTTCAAAAATATTAAATGGGAGCGGAGATTTTGAAACACCGCAAACGAGTCACACGGTTTGGTAGTTTCACCGTCGATATGCATAATGCTCTTGTCATTTCCAGTCTCTTCTCGGGTCTAGTAATGGCCAATTCATGGGATTGAGAACCGATTTTGGCGAAAAACGTGGATTTTCCGCCATTCTACCGCAAACCCTCGAAACCCGCATTTTCCGCAAAATCGGCCCTCAGACCCCCATGTTTAGCCCAGTGACAAACCTGTGGAATGAGACCAAAAATTACCAAATCATGGTGTATTCCGTAAAATCCCTACAGACCTTCCTATCGGCGAAATATCATGGAATCGAGAAAATTCCGGTGGGCCCCTAAACGACCCCTATCGATTACTCTCATTTGGTATTATCATTTTTCCTTGAATTCCGATCCTGGGGCAAGGGGATGGAGAATTTGCATGCACTTTTTTATTGCTTCATCTGAAAGTGCTTAAAGAGAGTATTTTTTATAATTTTTTTCTGAAATGGGAAATAGTATACAAATTTAAAAGTGAGAAATTGCACCGCCTGGTGACGTCATCTGGCGGCATGTCCCCTTTAAACACATGTATTTTAGCAGATTAGATCATTTTGCCATATCTTCTCCAATAACTGTTCAATGTATGGACCAAGGGTATCCTTGTGTTCAGTTCACTCAGTAGTTTCCACTTAAACACAAAATGCATCAAATTTCAGAGCCCTGCAAATTCTCTATTCTGATCTTGGGGCACGGGGATTGGCCATGATTTGGTTTGGAGGCTCTCAGTATGCTCCCTGCGACACCGATCTGATGGATTGTCACGCCTCGCGCGCACTCCATCTCATCAGCTCGTCCACACAACAGGTAGTAGAGCATGAGTCATTGTCCAACGGACGAAACCCGCGGTATTACCTCATCATACCTGGGCCTCATCGCGCCGGTTTTTTGACCTTGAAAAGGGGTGGCTCTAGGCGCCGGAACACCCAGCTTTGCCACTTCTCGTCAAAATTCGCCCATCTGCGCTCTCATTGTCAGTTCCGTGGGGAAAATTGTTGCTTAGTTTACCTCTGACATCAGCGTCATCGCTTTGGCTCCAAAACTTGAGCTGTGACTCATCATTGTCTGGCTAGACCTCTCCCGTGGTATGCGTCATGCGTCATGCGCTAATCCTTGCGCTATTGTGCGAATCGGAAGAAGAGAGCGGGGAGGCTATTAATTTGTATCAGATTCTCAGCTTTGTCTTTGGCGCGGATATCCTTCCGGGCTTTTGGGCGCGTGCCAGCTAGGGGAGAACGCCGTATGAACCTTCAGGCGTTGCCAAATTTCCTTTGATACAACGCAAATATCCTGGGAGACTTATGAAAATTTCCCTCCCAATTTTTGAGATATTTCTGTTCGCAATTTCACCTAAAGCTTCTGAAACTTTAAAGGAAAAATATTCATAGCTTTCCTCGAAAATAAACATTTTATCGAGGGAAAGTTGGCAATTCTCGAATGTTCATACGGCGTTCTTCCTTAACACGGCAGAGCCTGACCCGCCTCTCGCGGAGTCTCAACTGCAAAACGGCCAAGAGTCGCAAATGGACACGCGAAGATGGTCCAAGCTCGTGTTTGATTCGTTATTGAGTCACGTAGGTCATGGGTGGCAACACTGAAATTATGTGTCCAAAGCAGCGTTGCCCGTTCGTGCATTTTTATCTCTTTTCTTGCGTCGTAGAAAATTCTCTCTATGCACAGTCTGACCGTCATGGATGAGAGGGATTTCGCGGGTTCATTGACAATGAATCGGGAAATCGGCGGGGAATTGTTTTTCTTAATTTTATTAACAGCTTCCCTTTAAGTAAGCGGATCTGAGGCCTCTAATTTTCTTTACGAAGTGGTGGCGAAGGAGGGGGGGGGGGGGTGGACGAACGTAGTTGTAGTTAGGTCAATATTTCCGCCTCTAAGATCTCACCAACGCTTATTCAAGCGGTCTCCATAAAAATGCTGCTCATATATTATTATTTTTTTTACACAGGATAATGTTTTTGTTGTTTTTAATGTATGCCAAGGATAATCTCTGGAGGCGGCTCAATTCACGGGTCGTATTCTCTACAGTTTAGGTAATGTGAATCATATTTGTCTTAAATTGTGGTCGATTAAAAATTGCACCGTAGCCCTTTCCCCGTCACGGTCTGTGAAATTGACCTGGAGAGCTCATTAGTTGAACTTGAAGTTTAGAGGGATGGAGGTGTTTCGAAATCATGCCTATTCGCTTTCATTTGTAATGGAATGGGGCTGTCGCAGAATCTCTCCTTTTTCTTTTTTTTTATCTGTATTTTTGGAAAGCACGTAAAAACTGAGAGAGCATGCATTTTCCATCTAATCACATTTTAACAGAGATAATAACTTTTAAAGTTGTTAAAAATCCAACTCCATCTCCAACAGAAAAATATCGAGCTAACATTAAAGACATGAGATCACTCGCAATTGCCTCAAAATGTAGGGCTGTCCCGTCTCAGGCATATTTTCATGACACTTGACAGACTGAAACCATCTATTACTATGTATGCAAAGAAGAGTGGTAGCTTTTCACGAATCCGCCGGACTTTTCCAAGGCATTCACACACTCGCATGCACGCAAGAGCTTCAGGGCTACCGGTAGACGAAGACCCAGACACGCAATATCGATTGTCGCATTATGACTCGCAAAAGGATGGGCCAGAGATGCCGCTATGTACCAAAAAGAGTATGAGTATATTGACAAACAGTATGAGTATATTCTATCAAACAGAAGTATAGGCAGGTGAGCATGGCCGGATTTACCAACTTGCTGCCCATGGGCCGCCTGTATCTTGCCGCCCTTTTCTCATTCATTTTGAAACATCAATAAAAACCATCAAGTGAACGTGCCGGAGGGAGAAGGGTGCATAAGACGCGTTCACTCGTGTTGGACACATTTTTTGCGAAAGCCCTGTCAACACTACTAGCAAAAGTTCACGGAACTTCGCGCGAAAGTTCAGTTCCGTAAACCTATCTCTGTGGGGACAAGGCCTTTCATTTGTGAGAAATGAACTAAAAAATTAAGAAAGAACAAGCATACATGTGGTTTTTTAATTTTAACTTCCGCCGCCGTGCCGCGCCGGCTACACTGAGTTTGACGCAATGCGTGAAGTATTCATGTAGTCTTGTAGGCACTGTGCGTTTCACGCCGCGACGACTGCTGTTGACCGTACTGTGTTTGACGCAATGCGTGAAGTATTCATGCAGTCTCGTAGGCGCGAATATATGTTACATGCCGACCGCCGCGTCAAGGGCTTCTCCTTTTCATCTCAAGTCCTCGTCATCATTTCTCTTTGCGCCGCGCCGCTCCAGGCCAAATTACGTGTTTGGTTTCTCTCTTAACTCAACTAATTAAAGGTGCGCAGTCTTTTGTATCACCGAAATACGACAAAATTAGAAATAAATGAACTCTCAGGAATCGAGAGATTTTGTCACCTTATCTTGTTTGTAATTTTTTTCTGAATCCGATTTTTTTGTACCTGCATTCAAAAAAATTGCAAAATTTGCCGCCCCCTAATTTTGCCGCCATGAGCCGCGGCCCATGTGGCCACCCCCTTAATCCGGCCCTGCAGGTGAGAAATATGGGGTGCGCTCTAGAAAGCTGCCTAAGAAACAATGTAAAAGTGGGCATGATTCCTTTTGAAGAATTGGAAAAGCGGGATTTTAAATTCAGAAAACAGAACTATGTCTCCATTGAATGTGGCATATATGAGCCGCAGGCATGGCACGAGAGCGTTGCGGACAAGGCTCATAAGTTAATGACCACTACAAGGAGCCGCGACGACGGCATCCATTTCCGTTGACGTCACTGGCGCTTTATTATTACTAATTCACTCTTACGGCCAGGGAACTGACGAGCACACCTCGTATTTCTCACCTGCACAAAAATCTATTTGATAGAAATACGTCCATATTATACATGGGGAGAGAGAAAAACATCGGAGAAAGAAAATGAGTTATTTATCAGAGCAAAGTGAAATTTTCCGCACCGGCACACTGCAAACTTGTAGCGGATAAACCAGAGACGAATAACTACTTAATTTAACGTGTTACAACCTTGTTATACTTCATAACTTCTCCGTTTTTGTTTTTTCATCAATTACTATTTCTTTTTCTATATTTATAATGATGAGCTAATATCTCGAATGTTCCGACGAAAACCAAGAAAAAGGCAGCAAAGGAGTGGAAATCCAAAACCTGGTGGGATCTGTTAGGTGATAAAGGTAAGATCCCTTTGTGAGTGTCTAGTTCTAAGCACTATTCTGCCGTGCCACAGAAGAACGCCGTATGAACATTCCACAGTTGCCAAATTTTCTTCGATAAAACATGTATTTTTGACGAAATTGATGCATATTTTTCCTTGAAACTTTCAGACATTTGAGATTAGATTGCGTAAAACATTGTGTGAAAAATTTTGGAAACAAATATATTCATAATTTTCTCAGTAAATTTGATTTCTATTGGCAACGGAAGGAAATTTGGCAACGTCTGAAGGTTCATACGGCGTTTGTCCTTAGCACGGCAGTATTCACATTTCATTTTAACTTCTGGATGCAACTATTCGGGCTCCATGGATGTCCGTGTTGCATACGCACGGAAATGAAGGCGTTTTGACTGTCCAGGCACCGCCTTTTCACCCGTGGCGCGACGTTAACGGTCAGTGGGCTTTACTGCGAGGGTCAAACATGGCTCAGCAGTGGCGAGGCGGAAATAATCGATTATCGATATATTCCCCCATTCGAAGCCGTGGTAAAGAATCGATTATTAAGGTGTTCGCTGCGAAGACCCTATTTGTCGATCCTTTTCTACAGGTTTAAATGGCATAGCACTCGATACATCTCAAAGCACGCCACGCCTCTGTGGCTCAGCGCTTTCTCTTCTTCGTTTGTCCTATACAAATTTATCTCTTAGACACGAATAGTTGCAATACAGGCATATAAGATGCAAGTATCTTTTGTGCTTTAGTTTTGATATCACGAGGAGCTGAGCATGATTTTTAGCGCACCTGTTCATGTCTGAAAGATGCGTATTCCAAGTATAAATGAAGAATTGAAGGCACTCTGTCGTTTTAGATCCTCGTAGTAAAGTCCGCCGCGCAAGAAAACGAGCCTCTCAGAGAGGCTGCACATGAAATTTTCGACCAAAACTGCAAAATCTCCATGTTAATTTCTTCTCATTATGAAATGTACTTGGTGCTTCTTGAGAGTAATTTTGCGAGAAAATCAATGAAATAAGTTCTGAAACTTCTATGGTCCATGTTAACATTGATATGATTTTTTCCACATTTCGGCCGACCCCTCTCATTGACCCGCTCAACTGACTGATTGTGAGTGCCGCTGGTGAGACGGTTCGTGTCTGAGCGCCTTCCCTTCTGTGCATATGCAACGCGGACATCCATGGAGCCTGAATAGTTGTGCCTAGGCGTTGTAATGAAATTCGTTTGGTATCCGTCACCGTCGCCATGAGTCGCTAACTGAAAATCTGTTTGTTTCTCTTCTACCCAAACTCTATTCTAGCGTTGCCTGTAGTGCTGGTCAAGTAGACCATTGCTGATTTTGATCGCGACCTTGTCAATTTTCCGAGAAGTGCATTATTTAAATGAATTACACATTTGTCCTCTAGATGGAAAAAAAAAAAAAAAAAAAAAAAAAAATTAGGTAATTGAGCATGATAAGTAGAGTTTCTTTTAACCTGTTTCAATGAGTCATCCTCTGTTTGGATATTTTTTTTCGTTCATCCCCTTTGAAAATTAATTTTGACGTATAAGTGCGAAATTTTCAAAGAACAATCCTGATGACTCGCAAGGAATTCGGAACAAAAACGACAACTGTTCGTGTTTCGAAAACACGAAATGCGGCAAGAAATCTGTAACATCTTCTCTATACTTTAAGCTCCAAGACCTCCTAAATTTGCATACCTGGTAACGCTTAGTTCCAGCCAGGGCCGGAATTAGGGGGTGGCCACATGGGCCCGCGACCCATGGCGACAAATTTTGCAATTTATTTAAATGTGGGTATAAAGAAAAATCGGATTCAGTAAAACAATTACAAACGAGAAAATGTGACAAAATCTCTCATTTCCTGAGAGTACATCGATAATTTCGTCGTCTTTCTGTGATACCGTAGACAGCACCTTTAATTAGTCGAGTTAAGACTAAGAGAGAAACCGAACACGGAATTTGGCCTGGAACGGCGCGGCGCAGAGAGCAATGATGACGAGGCCTAGAGATGAAAAGGAAAAACCCTCGGCGCGGCGCGGCGGTCGGCATGTAACACACATCAGCGCCTACAAGACTGCATGAATACTTCACGCATTGCGTCAAAGACAATGCGGTCAGCAGCGGGGGGCGTGAAACGCATAGCGCCTACAAGACTGCATGAATACTTCACGCATTGCGTCGAACACAGTTCGTGCAGCAGCGGTCGGTCGGCGACTGTAGGAACACTTCACGCATTGCGCCAAACACAGTGCGGTCAGCGTCGCAGCGGCGGAAGTTAAAATTATTAAACCACATTTTTGTTTGTTCTTTCATAATATTTTCGTTCAATTCATGTAAATGGAAGGCCTTGTCCACACAGAGATTGGTTTACGGAACTTAACTTTCGCGCCAAGTTCCGTGAACTTTTGTCAGTAGTGTTGACAGCAGGTTGACCGGGCTTTTGCAAAAAATGTGTCCAACACGAGTAAACGCGTCTTATGCACCCCTCTCCCTCCGGCACGTTCACTTGATGGTTTTTATTGATGTTTCAAAACTAATGAGAAGGGGGCGGCAAAATACAGGCGGCCCATGGGCGGCAAGTAAGTAAATCCGGCTCTGGTTCCAGCGTTCTACTTGGCCGATTTTCATAATTTTTGCGGCTATGAGCAGGCAATGGAGATGTTGCGTGCGTGAAGGATTTGCGATTTGACTGTTGATTCTTATGTAAAAGTTCGCGAGAAACACGATGGTGCCACTGGTTTTCTCTGAAATAATCAACTCCCAAGCTCAAAAAAAGCTCTCAAGTTGAGGCCAAAATGGAGGGGATATTCCACGCTATCCTGAGAGTCCACCTCTACATCAAGACAAACTCCCCATGCAAAGATAGGGAGCGAATACATGAGCAGGGTTGCCAGGTTTTCAGTTTTGGAGTCCCCAAATAAAGTGGCAGCCCTGTCAATGTATTTGCTCCCTATCTTCGCATGGGGAGTTCGTCTTGATGTAGAGGTGGACTCTCAGGATAGCGTGGAATATCCCCTCCATTTTGGCCTCAACTTGAGAGCTTTTTTTGAGCTTGGGAGTTGATTTCAGAGAAAACCAGTGGCACCATCGTGTTTCTCGCGAACTTTTACATAAGAATCAACAGTCAAATCCCAAATTCCTCACACATGCAACATCTGCATTGTCTCTAAATTAGCCCGCTCTATTCAAATTTTGAAAATATGACGCAGGTATTTTTAGATTATAAGAGATAACCAGAGAGCTTGGGAAGGGGGAAAAATTTGAAATTCCCGCCATGCAAAAAAAAGCCGGGAATCTCAAATTTAGCAGAAAATTTAACTAGGAAAATGTTGAAAATTTGTTAAAAGAAATTTGGCAACGTCTGGAGGCTCATACGGCGTTCTTGCTGAGCATGGCAGAGAAGAACCACGATCAGCTCCTTTCACATCCCGCACTCAGCTCACCCGGTGGGATGGAGTGAACATGAGGGGGCGGATTTGGGTGCAACCCGCATGGCGCTGCAGATGTTGCGTTGTGTTGGGCATTTGACCAATTATACGGAGAGAAATGAGAATCGTTACGTGCAAATGAGTGGGAATTGGCAACGCGGACTATCCTCTAGCCTGTAATCCTTCCAGCTGAGATCGTCATCAAAGACACATCTCTTGATAGCGGCACGCGGCGGCGCGGCGTGGCGTGACCCACACGAAGTCCCGTCGAAAGTCGAACATGTGCGTTTGAACAGGCCACGACTCAAATTCTATGACGTCAGTGAGCGTCTAGTGAAATGCCTGCAAAGCGTGGGAGGAATCTGGGGGTCATTGAACTCAGTTAAGGTGATTCGTCAAGCTCAAAAGAAGTGGTCGAACGGGCATGCGATATATCGCATCTTTTAGGTAAAAAATCTCGGCAGATTTTGAATTTTCAGCAAAAAAAAAGGACGATAGCCCCTGCGCATGAGCCTAAAGAATCATTCTAAACCCAAAAATCGGCAAAATTCAGAGAAATGAAAGTAGGATAGTGTTTGGAAGAAAAACTCGCATTCGATTGTGCTACCGATTTCTGTATCGACTGCGAGGTTTTTTTCCAAACACTATCCTGCTTTCATTTCTCTGAATTTTGCCGATTTTTGGGTTTAGAATGATTCTTTAGGCTCATGCGCAGGGGCTATCGTCCTTTTTTTTGCTGAAAATTCAAAATCTGCCGAGATTTTTGACCTAAAAGATGCGATATATTGCATGCCCGTTCTACCACGTCACTTGAGCTTGACGAATCACCTTAAGAAGTGAAGCAAAAATACCTACGTGAGCATACCGCCAATGGTAAATTTTGAGCACTACACGGATGAAAATTGAGGGGCTTGGAGGACAAGATTCATAGGTGCAGTTTTTGAAAAAATTGAGATATTCATGAACTCAACTAAAACTAGTTTGAAAGTATATAATATCCTATGAAAAATTCACAACTAAAATCAATATTTAAGGCATCAAAAAGTGAGTCTAACCCTCCTTTCTCCTATTGGGCGCCATGTAATTTTGGAATATAAAACACGCGTCTTTCTTGAAATAGCAAAACTTGCACTAAAGCACCGCTTGTCCACTAAGCCCCTCAATCAATCGGACGTATTTATGCTAAAAGGAACTATGTGCATAGGGTTTGCGTGTAACATAGTTCCTTTTAGCATAAATACGTCCAATTATCGTTAACCATATCGATCGATGGACAAAGTGCGAGTCCACGTGGCTCCGTTTGCGACGTTGCAGACTGCTGCAGTGCTATGGAAGAACGCCGTATGAACATTCCATACTTGCCACATTTCCTTCAATGAAATGTTTATTTTTGAAGAAAGTTATGAATATTTTCCCTTGAAATTTTCAGGAACTTTAGGTGAAATTGCGTACAAAATTATCGGAAAATTCGAAAATACAATTTTCATAAATTTACCAGGAATTTTCTACCTTTCTTACACATGGAACTCACTCTCTTACGCACTATTGGTGGAAATTGATAGCAAAGCAAGGGAGATCCAATAGACACCGGCAAAATTTTTTACCTATTCTCACGTGTCATTATCAGCAGGGAAATGACTCACTGCTTATTATCATCTTGCTTCCTCGCCAGAGCTGAGAAATATGAAAGATGCCAAGAAGAACATTTTTAAAAAGAAACACCAAAAAGAGAACATTAGAGCCGTGGCGGTAATCCAGGATTGCGCGAGAGGTCTAAGAAAATATATGAGGATTGCGCGAGTAGAAACCTTAACATCTGCTACAGGAATGCGCGAAAAATGAAGTTAATTCAAGGTAGAATTTTGGCAAAACAGGAAACAGTTGAGAAATAAACGCATTTTGAAAAGTCATCGATGTCTTGCCTTCTGGTGATAAATGAGTTGAAAAGATTTAATAATGGTCGAGAGCATAACGGACTATCCTAACTTTGCTCGGAAAAAATATTCAATCGAAAGAAACGAGGCAACGTTGGAGTGGGCATACGGCGTCGACATAACATAGGCCTTTTATGCTCCATTATTCAATGCCGCGATTATTCGAACGCCAGTTCAAATAGTAGCGCTAAACACAGTGCGGCAGGCGTTAAACGTATATTAGTGCCTGCAAGACTTTAGGAATACTTCAAGCATTGCGCCAAACAGTACGGTCGGCGCAAAGCCCGTATTAGCGCCTGCAAGACTGCGTGAATACTTCTCACATTGTGCCAAACAGTACGGTCGGCGCAAAGCCCATATTAGCGCCTGCAAGACTGCGTGAATACTTCTCGCATTGCGCCAAACGCACCGCAGTCGATAAGTTGGTGTGAGACGCATTAGCGCCTACTACAAGACTGTAAGAATGCTGTAGGAGTGCGTGTCATCATACTTGACTTTCTGCTCTAGTTTTTACCATAATTAGAGGGAAAATATGTATCCTCATTGTAACGATTCAGAAATTCGGATCATATTTAATTTTTTTTTGTAAAAGAAAATGGAGCGAACGAAAATATCGCGTCGAAATTTATTTACCATAAAACCAGAAAATTCGTGTTTTATCAGAGGAAAGTTGGCAACGCCTGAAGGTTCATACGGCGTTCTTCCTTAGCACGGCAGAATGGAGATACGTGGTTCCGCACTTTAGCCATAGCTACTGAATGAATCGAACCACATGTCTCACTTCTGCATGTGCTTAACTGCATGTAGTTAAAAAATGCTGACGCCCTCTGAATTTCCTGATCCAAGACCAATTATCCTCATATTCTCTTAATTTTCCCTGATGACATCACATTTCCAGATACTTTTCGGTTTTGGGGAATGGGAAATGGCAACTTTATTCCAATGTATCCATTGACAAATTCTGCTCGTGAAAACTGCCAATTACCACCGTCATGTGAGCATGTGACATCGATATGGACTTATTTAAATAGCAAATTGGACGCATTTATGCTAAATGGAACTATGTGCAAGAGGAAAAATGGGGTGTGCTCGTTAGTGATCGGGCCATAAGAATGAATGAGAAATATAAAGCGGCAGTGACGTCAGCGTCGACGAAGCCGCCCGCCTCGGTCGCCCCCGTCCGAGTGCGTCCGTATTAACTCATGAGCCCTGTGCACAAGGCGCTTGTCCCATGTCCACGGCTCACGAGGTAGCGCTCAGTTCCTTTTGATCTAATGGAAAATCCCGCTTTTCAATCTTCTCAAAAGGAACTCTATCCACTAACCACATTGTTTCTTATCCAGCGCACCACGAGTACAACCCATCTTCCCCCTTTCTTATAGTTCCCTCCAGCATAAATGCGTACAGTTGACTGTCTAATTCAACTCTTTTGCTGAAAATGAAATGAAAGAAAATGTTTTGAAATACCGCGGTCAAAGACTAGTCTTGGGTGCTAATTTGAATTTGAGTACCCTAGTTTGGCATCAGGGCGAGGTTCTAGTAATTTGAGAGTCTGGCTTGATCTCTCCAGTTCCTGCGCGTGCTTGCGCGATGCACAGATGGAAGTGCAACAACATTTTATTGAAACAACAAACAGCTTTATTAAAGCCTTTTCACTGAGATTGATGGACATGTCAGACGCCTGCAATCCTGCATCCTGCAACGACGCCGCGCTGGTCTTGTCCGACGCATGCATGCCCAATTGCCCATGCCGTCACTCGGAGAACCTCAGCCAAAGCTCCAACAATGATACGTACCACTAGAAAAAAAAAACGTGGTTTTAACGCTCGAAAAGTTGAACAATGCCAATTTAATACAAATGAGGGGCTTGGAGGACAAGTGCTTAAGTTCAATTTCCAAAGAAATTGAGATATTATTGATTTCAAGTAAAACTAGCCTCAATGCATACTCTGTGAAAATTTCGCTCCCAAATTCTGATTTTAAGCCATCAAAAAGTCAGTTTCAACTTTCTCTCCGCCATAAGGATCCATGCAATTTCGAAACTTCAAACATGTATCTCTCGAAATAGCAAAAACTGCACTTACGCGCCTTTGTCCTCCAAGCCCTCCCGAGAGGAATCCTGATGCAAGAAAAGAAGACTACTGTAAATTGGAGCCGAATCGTACGCGTGCGTTTAACACCCCCCCCCCCCCCCCCACTCTACTTCTTAACAACGATATTAATCGCTAAAAGTTCGTAGGAAGATAACACCAAGTCAACACGGCCGGATTAATTTAATTTGAGCCCGCATTTCACCAGAGCTTAGAAAGTTGATTAAAGATTATCATAGTAATCTATTATAATATGTATATTGGCCTCCAAACCGTCTGATCTTGCCTTGATTCTCACTCACTCCGAAAAGCTTGAGGGAATTCCGTTGAGAATTGGTGCATGCAGGATTTTGGAGAGGTTATACATACATAAAATATCCACTTACAAGGCTTTTGGAACCTGACTTCTTTTCTCGTCGTTTTGGTGAAAGCAGCGAAGTTCATCGGAGATGAGGTATGCTCCATATTAAAGACTATACAGGGTAATCCAATGAGTTTAAACCGTCAGACTGCATGGGCGTGTTCTATGGGTCCAAATTTTAAGTACTTTTTCCTTTTTTAAAATGTTTTTTCAAAGGTGATTTTTAAGGGAGCTACAGCCCGGGTAAAGTTTTGGGAAATTAATCGTTTTTCCTGCATCTTGGAAACGGTAATGCACCGAATCATATGAAAAATGATATGCACACATTTCCACATTGGGATATATTGGTATACATACTGAAGGAATCAAACAAGAGTACGCCCGTGGTTCATAAATTGGACAATTTATCGGAGAAGATATTACAAAATGATCTCATCTCCTAAAATGCATGTGTTCAAATGGGAAATGCCGCCAGCTGACATCACTAGGCAGTGCATTTTTCCACTTTCAAATCTATTTTAATACTATTTCCCATGTCAGAAAAAAATTATAAAAAATACTGCGAAATCAGCTTTTCAAGCACTTTTAGATGAAGCAATAAAAATTGCGTTCAAACTGTCCATTTTGTCTACTAGCTCACGACATACTATACTTAAATATTTTCACACTATATGGTTTCAGATTTCAACACATCCATAAACTAATAGGAGAGACTCTTGCGGTATGCAAGAAGATGAGGCCATCTCCGTGAGTATCCAGCTGTATCTATACTAAAAGCGCAGTCGAACTTCAAGCTGTTGCCTTCATTGTCTGATGAGAAAAAAATTTGTTGATGTCGGTGGACGCAGTTTTTAATTTGAAGCAAACAATTTCGAAGAATTAGAATTTTGTTGATACATTCAAAGACATGCCCACCAGTCAACTGACAGGCTCCCTCGATTTGGCATAGTTTAAACACAAAATATCAAACATTACACGAAAACAGTGCTTCATAAGCTTGGAATGAAGGAACTCGTTTCACTTATCAACTCAGTGATGCAGTGTGTCCGGTCGATTAAACCGATGAGAATTTTTTTTTTCAAAAAGGCATCTTACTTCGAATACCGTAGTAGACCGCTAGATACAGCACAGAATTCAATCTCAAAAGCGCCACAATTCGTCGCTACTTTTTCACTATGACAATTCGTTCGCTACAATTTCCATGTAAGCCTTGTTTTTCATAGGGCTCTATGCTTTCCAGAGGTCATGTGGAAATAAGATACGTCCTTGCGTCAGAGGCGAGGCGAATTATCACGGGCGCAGACTTCCCATCCAAACTTATCGTCGTGTGACGTTATATGTATAAAATTCAGGTGGTTTGTTCAAACCAAAAACTTGAGAAAAAAACAAAGAGAAAATGATTGTTTTCCATCGCGCACTAGATTGACGGTGAAAAATTGAAAGGTCAAAAGGGAATTTGCGGTCCTCTTCATTTCAAATACTATGCGCAATCTGAGCTAACGGGAGTGTTAAGCGATAGCTCCGAACACTGCCATGAGGAACCCTGCAGTGCCCCTTTTCGCAAAATTTCGGGGCCCCATTCGACAATTTTAAAAACTCTCACACAGCCTTTTCAGGGCCGGGGGAGAGAGAGTGTGTAGAGTTGAAAAAGGACTTCAATGAGACAATCAAAAATAAAAAAATATTATCAAATCTGTCAAATGCATCAGAGATCTATGGCAGAGATTGTTGGCAATGAGAATGGTTTGGACGTGGTCGAACGATTGGACGTAATTTTGCGAGATTACGCAACTAAATTGTATTGAAAATCCACTGACTGAATAGCCTCTTTCGGGGCCCAATGTTGAATCCTGAGATTTCGTGAGCAAGGTGCAGTCATTTCAATGATATTTTCATTAGCCCTTAGAGGCCTTAGATGCCAAAGCCGGCTCAAATCGACCCGAGGCTTGCTAAAAACAGGTGATCCGCGGATTGTATGAGACCGGTTCATACGAGCTTCAAAAGTAAGGCTGCAAATCCATCCTAAGAAGGAATCAGACGTGAAATTGAAAAAAAAGAAAGAATATCGATTATCGACAGGGCCGAACACAACAGAGACGTATTCGGGAATCTTCTTTAACTTATCTCTCGAATCTGAGTGAAACCTCATTGGCAGCATATGTCGGTGCATCGCGTGTTTACGCTTCATACCATTGCGCCTTCAGTTTTACAGACGCAACGCGGACACCCATCAAGCACGAATAGTTGTATCTCTGCGCCGTCATGAACACGCCTCCTTTCCCTCGCTCTATCTCTATATTTTGTTGGTCTCGTTCGTCTCATTTTGTAGTGGTGCCTCAAGGGCTATGTGATCAACACAGACGAAGATAAGAAAGGCGTAATCTAGGCTCGTTTTTATTTTTTTCTCCGAAACTCATAAGCAGCATTGAGCAGAGTATTGTGAGTTAACGCCTCACCACTCACGCCATCGCGCCTTCAATTTTACAGACGCAACATGGACATCCATCAAGACGAATTGAACATATTTATGCTAAAAGGAACTACGTGCATAGGGATTACGTGTAATATAGTTCCTTTTAGCATAAATAGTCCAATTGTGTATCGCGTTGAGGTGTTTCCTACTTTTGAAATTTGAGAAAAGTACAAGGTTAAGTTCGCTTAAAATATGATGTGTTCGAATCGAAAAAGGGGAAAAAGAGTGTAAAGGTCTCTCCAGCGCTTTAAAGGACGCGCACCTAAAAATTGTTATTTTGGCGGAAGTTGTTTCGTGTCGAGGATATTTTTTCACGACTACCTCTAGACATCACCCGCCCGGATCAAAAGACTCACATTGAACACTCACATATTTCTACTTTATATTCTAAATAAGTCCTAAGCTATACAACTGCTTAAAATCCGATCTAAGAGGGGCTCTTCTCAGAAAATTTTCCGTGGTCTCTCAACATCGCCAAATACCCCCCCCCCCCCTCCCTCACAAGCTGTCTCTAAATGCGCCACTGCACTGAACGCTGGCAATACACAGGATCATGTGCGGGAGGCTAGCTGTTGCCTCACTGGGCCGGATCGATCAGGGATTGAATGGAATCAGGTTAATGATTCAACACGCCCTGTAATTGGTTCAGGAGCCGGCTAGTTAGAGGATCCCGCCCGTCGACCCCGGTGCCAGGCCGACTATTCACCGGAAGTGACGGATGCTCATTCAGTAGCCATTTCCGACTTTCTTAAATCAAAGTTCACACACCCAAACGCCGTCATCTCCATGAGCCGCCGCACTTGCATGCTCCAACTCATTGTCATCCAAGCGCTATTGCCGTCGCCAGCCTCCTATACAGGCGAATTTCCGCGGGTGACTGTGCTCCAATTTTTGGACCTGGGGCCGAATTTTGTCGGCTTTTTCACACGGAGTGCAACATCCATCGATGAGTTCAAACCGCACCACCGGCCAATCAGAAGCGCTTAGCCGGACTTAAGTGCAGTCAAGACTGGTCGAGACCCGTTCTAACAATAAGTATATTTACGTATGGTGGAAGGATCGACGAAATTCGGCCCCAGCGGGGCGATTATTGAAATGATATCGACTCTATGTCGCCGCTTTGTCATATCGCGCCATCGACTGAGTGGCTCTTAGTCGATGGCGCGACCCGACAAAGCGGCGACATACGGTCGATATCATGTTTCTCCCTCTCTCCAACTCATTTGAGCATATCACCCAAAATTATCAACCGGGGATGGTCGATCGGGTGACCCAGTCAGTTCGAGTGCCCTGGGGCTGAATTCTGTCGGTCCTTACACCGTACTTAAATAATACTTAGGACGAGTCTCGACTACACTTTCGACGGACGCCATTTTTTGTGTCAGAGCGAATTGCGATGTGTCGCATCGATTCGTTCCATAATTTCAGCTTCTTGTCATTTTTTTTCGAATTTTGAGATCGCACTTCTGTTGTCATGAGTCCAAAGAATGCATGTACCAAATTTGACAAAGAAATTCAACGTAATAAAGGCGTGGTTTTTTTAGAGGAAAAGTATCGCATTCGATACTGATATCGAAACTGCACTGAATGCGATATTTGTACTCGCCTTTATAACGTTGAATTTTTTTGTCAAAATTGGTACGACAATTCTTTAGTCTCCTGACAACAGAATTGCGATCTCAAAATTCGAAAAAAATGACGAGTAGCTGAAAAATTGGAACCAATCGCTACGATATATCGCGTGTCGTCTTGACACAAAAAATGGTGTCCTTAAGTCCGGCTTAGCGCTTATGATCGGCCGGTCGGTGGTGCGCTTCGGACTCATGGATGGATGTTGCCAACCACAACGACCTCTAAAGAACCGACAATATTCGGCCCCGGCATGTATGTTAGCATTACGAACATATTGCGGGGCACCATTTCGCAACGACATTGATGCACTGGGCGCGATGACATCTTTGGGTCTAAATTTTAATCACACGTAATGGGGCGGATGTCACGTCCAATGTTATTCAGTTCCGTGCCGAATTCACTTTTCAACGCTTCCCGAATGGAGGTTGGAGTAGCGGTGCATTCAAAAGCGGGACGAGCCACTGTCCCCCTCCTGCTCCACCTACCAAAGTATTGCACACTGCCATGTGATTGTGAGTGGATTGAACTTCACTCAGATGACCTCTCTCGAATGGGTTGAGCCTGCTCACTGTTCACATACAAAATGCTCAACCACACCCGCACCGCACGTACCGCGCACAAATGTCCTTACAGCGGCGCGAATTCATGCAGGAAAGGGCGAGGAGGGTGGAGTGTGATCCCGTCCCTCCAAACAAATGGACGTATTTATGCTAAATGGAACTATGTGCAAGTGGAAAGATGGGGTGTGCTCGTTAGTTGAGGGCCATAAGAATGAATGGGGTTTATAAGTGCCGGTGACGTCAGCGGCAACTACGAGGAGATGGGTGGCGGGTCTCTTCAACTCATGAGCCCGAGCCCTGTCCCTGAGGCTCTTGTCGCATGCCCACCGCTCACGAGTTAGCGCTCAGTTCCTTTTGATTTAATTGAAAATCCCGCTTTTCCATTTTCTCAAAAGGAACTATATCCACTTTCACATTGTTTCTCATCCAGCTTCCACGAGGACACCCCATCAAGAGGAATTCAAGAGGAAACGTTCGAGTACCTCTATCGACAGTGCTTAAAAATGAAGTATCGTATTTAGCCACGATAATTAGTTGCACCGGACTTTTTTTTGCTCCCAGAGAATGGGCCACTAGACAAGGTCTAAACCAGAAAGAAACGGCAGATCTTTTGCCTTCAAAATCTTGCGTAGACTAAGGGGTCCACCCCCTGGCTGCTCCGCGGCCCAACCCTTGGAGATTTTTGTCATAGTCAGCCTGCTGATGAGAATTATCGAGAAAGTTCGGTGAAATGCAATACGGCAAAACATTGAGGCCACAATGGTATGATTATGAGTAGAGGATTGAACAATTGGACCACATTTTTCATTTAGGTATATGAACTGATATTTGGACGTATTTCTATCAAACGAAACGATGAGCATTGTGACGTGAGCCCTGTACGCATATATTCTTATGGGTCTTAGGGCTCATGTCTTAATGCACATAGTTCCACTTGATAGAAATACGTCAATTTTAAGCTCGGTTTTGAATCAGCGATCAACGTACGTGCTATCAATGTATGTGCTTAGGCAAACCTGGTGGTGCTTCTTATTTCTGCTCTTCTTCTTCTACCTCTACCTCTTACTTCTTCTACCTCTATTTCTTACTTCTTCTACCCCTACTTCTTACTTCTTCTACCTCTACTTCTTACTTCTTCTAACTCTGACTCTTACTTCTTCTACCTCTACTTCTTACTTCTTCAACCTCTACTTCTTACTGCTTCAACCTCTACTTCTTACTTCTTCTACCTCTACTTCTTACTTCTTCTAACTCTGACTCTTACTTCTTCTACCTCTACTTCTTACTTCTTCTACCTCTATTTCTTACTTCTTCTACCTCTACTTCTTACTTCTTCTAACTCTGACTCTTACTTCTTCTACCTCTACTTCTTACTTCTTCTAACTCTGACTCTTACTTCTTCTACCTCTACTTCTTACTTCTTCTAACTCTGACTCTTACTTCTTCTACCTCTACTTCTTACCTCCTCTACCTCTATTTCTTACTTCTTCTACCTCTACTTCTTACTTCTTCTAACTCTGACTCTTACTTCTTCTACCTCTACTTCTTACTTCTTCTACCCCTACTTCTTACTTCTTCTACCTCTACTTCTTACTTCTTCTAACTCTGACTCTTATTTCTTCTACCTCTACTTCTTACTTCTTCAACCTCTACTTCTTACTTCTTCTACCCCTACTTCTTACTTCTTCTACCTCTACTTCTTACTTCTTCTAACTCTGACTCTTACTTCTTCTACCTCTACTTCTTACTTCTTCTAACTCTGACTCTTACTTCTTCTACCTCTACTTCTTACTTCTTCAACCTCTACTTCTTACTTCTTCTACCTCTACTTCTTACTTCTTCTAACTCTGACTCTTACTTCTTCTACCTCTACTTCTTACTTCTTCTAACTCTGACTCTTACTTCTTCTACCTCTACTTCTTACTTCTTCAACCTCTACTTCTTACTTCTTCTACCTCTACTTCTTACTTCTTCTAACTCTGACTCTTACTTCTTCTACCTCTACTTCTTACTTCCTCTACCTCTATTTCTTACTTCTTCTACCTCTACTTCTTACTTCTTCTAACTCTGACTCTTACTTCTTCTACCTCTACTTCTTACTTCTTCTAACTCTGACTCTTACTTCTTCTACCTCTACTTCTTACCTCCTCTACCTCTATTTCTTACTTCTTCTACCCCTACTTCTTACTTCTTCTACCTCTACTTCTTACTTCTTCTAACTCTGACTCTTATTTCTTCTACCTCTACTTCTTACTTCTTCAACCTCTACTTCTTACTTCTTCTACCCCTACTTCTTACTTCTTCTACCTCTACTTCTTACTTCTTCTAACTCTGACTCTTACTTCTTCTACCTCTACTTCTTACTTCTTCTAACTCTGACTCTTACTTCTTCTACCTCTACTTCTTACTTCTTCAACCTCTACTTCTTACTTCTTCTACCTCTACTTCTTACTTCTTCTAACTCTGACTCTTACTTCTTCTACCTCTACTTCTTACTTCTTCTAACTCTGACTCTTACTTCTTCTACCTCTACTTCTTACTTCTTCAACCTCTACTTCTTACTTCTTCTACCTCTACTTCTTACTTCTTCTAACTCTGACTCTTACTTCTTCTACCTCTACTTCTTACTTCCTCTACCTCTATTTCTTACTTCTTCTACCTCTACTTCTTACTTCTTCTAACTCTGACTCTTACTTCTTCTACCTCTACTTCTTACTTCTTCTACCCCTACTTCTTACTTCTTCTACCTCTACTTCTTACTTCTTCTAACTCTGACTCTTATTTCTTCTACCTCTACTTCTTACTTCTTCAACCTCTACTTCTTACTTCTTCAACCTCTACTTCTTACTTCTTCTACCTCTACTTCTTACTACTTCCTTTCCTTGCTCTTCTTCTAGCGGTTGTTGATGTCGAGACTGCGGCTGCGCTGAAAGACGGCGACGTTTGGAGGAAGCTAAGCGCGTGCTCCCTGCTGCGCGCCACCGTTTTCTATCAAATTAAATGAGAGGAATAGACCAGGAACCTGATCCGACTACGGCAGAGAAGATGAGCAAGCAGGGTAAGTTGTGTTCTGCGTGCACTTTAATAATTGACAGGGGCTTCTGCTCAGCTCGGCCTCTGCCGGCCGCGGCCACTTTCACGTAAAACCTGACTCTTGGACCGATAGCAGCGCCGCCTTCTGACTCCCGTCTTCGGGGTAGCCAGATTACTTCCATAAATCCCTCTTCCCTCTTTCCTCCTTTCATCTTTTTCTGCTAACGTCACACTACGAAATTGCGCATGATGAAATTGTAGAATTATTTCGGTAAAATTGTATTCATTCCATCATTTTTCCCGCATCAGAAGCGGACTGGCAAGGAGGCGCAGGCGTTCGGCCTTTCGGGTCCTAGGAATCTGCAGCAGATTCTTCATTGTATATATAGAGAGATAGAAGAATGGAAAATTTGCACAGAAAAAATTATTGCTTCATCTGAGAGTGCATAATGAGCCGATATCGCGCGTACTTTTCATAATTTTTTCTGAAATGGGAAATTGTCGGAAAATACATTTAATAGTGAGAAAATGTGATAAATATATAAATAATAAATCAGCACCTAGATACCTACTTTTAAATACAGATTCTTAAAAGCTTGGCTAACATGTTCCCCGAAACTTTCGTTGCATGCCTCTTATCTTACCTAGGCAAATCATCGATGGCAACGTTATCAGAATGAGTGCTGAACATTGTAAGAAAGGCAATAGGGCATTTGTAAGAAGCGTTATTTGGTCAGCCAATGCTCTGCTTTATACCGATGAGCAACCTAGACAAAACTGCTGCATGCAACTATAAGTGCTCCCAAGTCGCTCACATTGCCCAACGAACTATTGAAGGCGAACTAGTCTTAGCGAGTGCGAATTGAGAAATAATAGAGTGGAGTACCTACTGAACCGGTACAGCTATGAGAAAACCCGAGTAAACGTGGTCAATATGCAACAACTAAGTGTTACTGCTCTCGAGTCGCTCACGTTGCCTGTTGAGATATTGAAGGCGAACTGATCGGAACGAGTGCGAAATAATGTGAGTGAAGAATTAATCCACCAATGCCACGATTAAAAGAAGGCTCCCTAATTTGAAATCTGGGTCAAACATTAGTGGTATCGATGGGGTTCTCCAACAGCCCTTAAACTTAAGGTATGTAAAGATAGAAAAGGGGCCTTGGAGAGAAAGAATGGGCTCCGAGCATGAAAACTGTAAGCTAAGCTTATCAAGTGTAAATTTATCAACGGGTCATTAAGGGCGCAAAAGAGGAGAAAATGTGCAATACAATCTCAAAATTAAAAAAAAATCAAAGGGAAGTTTTCGCAGAGTGCCAGGCCCATGAGGACTACCAAAGCTAACATTTAAACAGTGGCGCCGCTTATAGGAAAAAAGAGAGCGCTCACACCCCAAAGTTTTCCCCGAATTTTCTTTTACTTTTTCTCGAACAATTATTAATGGTATTGGTATTGAGTGCTGATAGCAATTTGCAACGCTACGTCTTCTAACTCATTTTAACTGTTTGAAAGGGATAATAAAACTTTTCCCTCTTATAGGGAACATATGAGGCGGGAATTAAAGAAAAATGTGCTCCCAAAGTAAGGACGCCGGCACTTCCATTCAAGTTTGTTTCTTCAATTGTTCAATTGTTGTTTCAAAATGCTGTTTTTTAAGGAAATTAACGAATAGTCAACCTTCATTTTTTCAAGTCAACTTTTACACACCTTTTGAAGCTAAAGTGAAAAATTGAAGCCTTGTGGAAATGAAATTTTCTTGTACTAGAACTTATTAGCATGCAGAAAAAAAAATCCAAAATTTGGAATGGAGTCACCATGTTCTTCCTGTGGACGGCGGTACATTTTCTGGCCCTCTCTTTGAGTGCCAAACCAATAGATTTATGGGTCTATGCATTATTGGTAGTATCGTGTCAGACGAAAATTTCTGCATGTCCACTCCATTTTTGTGAGGATGCTGGATTGATGGCCTGCCAGGAAATTAAAGGAAAAATCAGAGAGAAATTCTAATTTTCTTACAATCCTAGCCACGGGTCTGCGGCTCCGCTGGAATTTGAGTCTTGAGATCGTTCTGATGACGTAGAATAGTACAGCCAAATCAAAGCGGTGAAGCAATGAACCAATATACGCGACAAAGCGAGTGGGAGTTGAATGGAGTAGTAAGGAAGGTACAGGAGGATCGTACTTTGTGACGTCTGACTAGGTACAAATGGAAAGAGAAAAAAACGAAAAAAAAAAACGGCTCCCACCTTTTTTTTCTCAATGCGCTTAGCAGGCTTTTACTCGCCGACTCGCGTTTCTCTTGCGCGATCTGGATTCCAATGCTGACGCAGGACATCCGAGATTTCATGACGGTTTCACTTTTGTCTGGTGGACACTTACGAAGTTCTGAACTTCTGATGCAGGCTTTTCGCTTTGTAAAATATGTCCCTGAAGACCGCCGAAATTCCAGGCCCGTTTCACTCTCGCTTTTAGGTTACATGTGGCGGAGCTTTTTCCGCTTTAAAGTGACTTTGGCTGCGCACATGCCCTAGTCTTGCCAACTCGTTTTCGGTCTGTCAAGATGAGTCAACTCCAATCACCGGTCCTAATAATTATTGGTCATCGCCAATTGCGCCGAAGAGGTGCTCAGTGTAACCCGCGGGCTCATCATTTAAATTGACAGATAATGCTATAGACAAAGCAGACAAACTGAAAATAAAGCGACACTGTTGGTGGAAGCGGGTGGTTGCAGTGGACAACAGAGGTAACTAATAGAATTATAACAGCATTGCGAGAGACCCTATAGTTAGTCCATCAGTTTCCCCCTTGTTTTATGACAACTACCCGTTCCAAGCAACAGGATAACTCCACGTTTTCTATGTCCTCTTTGTCTATGGCTTTGTCTGTCAATTTCAATTATCAGCTCGCTGGCCGCCTATTGTATTGTTATTCCCTCTGGCAGGGCCGGAATAAAGGGGTGGCCACATGGGCCGCGACCCATGGCGGCAAATCTAAGGGGCGGCAACAATTTGCAATTTTTTAAAGTGTAGGTATAAAAAAAAAATCGGATTTATAAAAAAAAATTACAAACGAGAAAAGGCGACAAAATCTCTCATTTCCTGAGAGTATAGTAATTTCTAATTTCGTCGTCTCTTAGTGATACAAGAGACAGCACCTTCAATTAGTCGAGTTAAAAGAGAGACAAAACTCGCAATTTGGCCTGGAACGGCGCGACTTAGAGAGAAATGATAACAAGTACTTGAGATGAAAAGGAGAAGCCCTCGGCGCGGCGATCGGCATGTAAAACATATTAGCGCCTAAAAGACTGCACGAATACTTCACGCACAGTATCAAACACTGTGCGGTCATTGCGGTCAGCGTGAAACGGATAGCGCCTACAAGAATGCATGAATACTCCACGCATTGCGCCAAACACAGTGCGGTCAGCGTGAAACGCATAGCGCCTACAAGACCGAGTGAATACTTCACGCGTTGCGTCCAACACAGTGCGTTCAGCAGCGGGCGGCGTGAACCGCATAGCGCCTGCAAGACTGTCGGAATACTTCAAGCATTGCGCCAAAGACGGTGCGGTCTGTGCGGCGCGGCGGCGGAAGTTAAAATCATT
This sequence comes from Bemisia tabaci, assembly GCF_918797505.1. Lineage (NCBI taxonomy): Eukaryota > Metazoa > Arthropoda > Insecta > Hemiptera > Aleyrodidae > Bemisia > Bemisia tabaci. Next base: position 2,430,216 of record NC_092793.1, read on the forward strand.
GATCCACATTTATATTTGTTCTTTCATAATTTTTCGTTCATTTCTTATGAATGGAAGGCCGTTTCCACACAGAGATAGGTTTACGGAACTTAACTTTCGCGCAAAGTTTCGATAGATAGATATTACATATCGACGGTGAAACTACCAAACCACGTATCTCGTTAGCGGTGTTTAAAAATCTACGCTCACATTTTATTTTTTTGAAGTAGACCAAATCAATATCATTCCTTGAAATTTTCACGGAATTTTCTCCGCACAAAGAGGAAAAATCACAGAAATTTTCAAGACTGGATGTTAAGTAGTTTTTCATTTAAAAAATAAAGTATGACAGGAAGTCTGCGACGTCGCAAACCGAGATACGTGGTTTGGTAGTTTCACCGTCGATATACTATTAATTTTTATCAGAAGTGAAAATGACCAAAGACGTTATAGCACCTCTTAAGAATAAACGTATTCCGCCCCTACCACTCGTCCGCTGTAAGTTCGCAGTGTTAGAGCCGTCGTCTTATCGAAAACCCGAGATGTTCCCTTGTCCATTCTGCACTTATGTATTCCTCTCCGTGGTCTGAGAATCGATTCTTTTCCACAGGTTCAAATGGAGAGAGAAAAATGTTGCCAAATTGATGGATCTTACTCCTGGATAATGCTTCCAGCTTTGTCAGTACCCAGTTGCCCAAGACACGACATAATGCCGGTGCTCGTATTTAACGTATACATTTATTAAAAAAGTGGCATGACTTTTTACTTGCACGTATGTAGCCTCTCAAGATTAAGGATGATAGTTAAGGGCTGAAAAATACTTGGAGGAGTACTTTTGATGGGACCTCAGAATCGTGATGCTGGCATAATGTTTGAAAGGCACCGAGAGTCTCAGCCGTTTTTGTTCTTTTTTCCCCATACGGATACTTTTACGTATGCCAGACGAAGTTTCAAAACCAGTGGCGTGGCGTGAATTGCGATATATCGATATTGTCATGCCATTTAAACCTATGGTAAAGAATCGATTATTAAGGTGTTCGCTCCGAACACCCTGTTTATCGATCCTTTTCCATAGGTTTAAATGGCATAACAATAGGGAGGTCGCAAAGCACGCCACGCCACTGGTCAAAACTCTTCATGCGGAGGGTCATAAAAGGCACAGAGGAGAGATGCGCATACACGCGCAATGCGCGGAAAAAATATTCCGTCCGGCTCGACCAATTGTAAGAGAGGTAGAGAGTTGTATGACGTATGTGCCTCGTGGATGAACGTGCACGCGAAAGAAAAATCTGAAGCACAGTATCACTGTAGTAACGCTGGCACATACACCCCCCCCTCCCTCTTCCATTGTAACGCAGGCATAACGCTCTCTAAAGCGTTGCTTAATTAATGAGCTCAGCCTTGACTATAAGCCTATTAGGAACAAAAGGAAATACTTTGGTCGAGAAAAAATTGAAGATTTGTGCTAAAGTGATGAGGGGGAAAATTGTGATGCAGGCCCCTGGTCGCGCGCCTAAAGGTCCAGTTACACGATCAAATTGAGCCATAAAATTGGGCCTCTCATTGGTCGCATCCTCACCTCAGGTCTTTTTCCACCAATGAGAGCTTCAGTTTGATGGCTCAATTTGATCGTGTAACTAAACCTTATTACGCCTGTATGGTAAATCTGCCCCTCTGCAAGGCGGATCCAGAGGGCATGCCCCCTGCCTCCCTCCCCTCGGGCCAAAAGAAAGGGTGGAACAGAAAGAAAATTTTTATTTATTTACTTATTTATTTATTTGTTTGTTTCTGCACAAACAGGCTGATACAAATATGTCAAGTTTTACATTAATATTTTAATCCATTTAGCAAGTAGGGAAAAGAATTGAATTACATAGTAGTAGGTCAAACTAAGATTCAATCCTGAATATACTCATTAATTGCATAGTACTCGCCAATAATTAGGTATAATACAGAGGGAAGAAAGAAGGAAATGGAGGAAAAAAGAAGGAAGAAAGGAAGAAGGAAAGGAAGAAGGAAAAATGAGGGAGAAAGGAAGGAAGGGGGAAAAGAGAGAGAGAGAAAAAAAAACTACTCCTAAAAGTTTACTGTAATGGTACCAAGACAGAACTTCAGAACTATTTAACCAAGTTTACTAGACCAAAGGTCACTCGTTACCGCAGAAATAGGCCGTATACCAAAATAAAATTTCTCTAAAAGAGGTAATTATCGTATTTTCAACTTCCAAATGATGCACAAATTGTACGCTAAAACTGCTTAAAATTCTATCTGGAAGGGGCTATTTTTTTAAATTTATCCGGGAGGGACTCCCAACCCTCGACAGCAGCAAATTGCCCCCCCCCCCCTCAACTCACTTTGGATCCGCCACTGCTCCTCCGTCCATCACGTCTCCTAAGACATTTTATGCTGAGGAGTGTCAGGGCACTGCCCTATACCACCTTGCCTCCTTTAGTCCACCATTTTGCCGGCAGGGGAGTGCGAGTCAATCTTCACATTTCGCCCTCAGTTCCTCACCTACCTGACATAAGGGCGTAACTACACTCTGCAATGAACCCTGTCCTCCATACAATTCAATGTTTTTTCCGGACTCATTTCAAAGTGTAGTTACGCCCTCATGTCAGCCAAGCGACGAATCTATCCATAGAATGTACCTAGAGTCCCTTTATACCCAGAGTTATGACAACTCACTTTTGGTTCGGCTGAAAGTGGCCTAAAAAAAAATCCAATTCTGATTGGTTCTCGCTCATGGAAGTCATGGAGGCCGAAACGAGTGCACCAAGATGGCGGTACCTCGAATGTGAACAAGAATAATGAAAATATCACCTAATTGTGGTTTATCAAGAGTAAATTGTCATTTCCATCGGTCCTAAATGAAAAGAGAATAAGAAATTATTCACAAACCAATCTCATTTTCTTTTTAATTGATCAATTTGTTGATGTTGTTGTTTTTGTGTGACAGACATCGCAGGATTCCTGATCCTTATCCCTCAATATCGTTCGTTTGGGTGCACTCGTTTCGGCCTCCATGGCCAGCCAAGGCCGGCTGTCAGCCAGCTGATAATCGAGTTGTCTTAACTCTGGGTATAAAGGGACTCCAAATGTACCCGGGCTGTTGTTAAACTTTACAACATTGTCTCAAATTCCTCAAATGACCTTTCACTCATATCACGTTGCCGGGAACGGCGGGACTGCGATTTTTCCACGGTCTCGGTGGATTTCAATTTGGCGGCGGTGGCGATGGTGGTGCAGTCGGTGGATGGTGGATCGGTCGTCGAGTATTCGGCGTCCTCGCCCGTTTATTAGCCATGTTTTGTTCCACTTAGTCAAGTGCCTGACAAGGTCGTCCATATCTGCTTCCGTATATTCGCGCTCCCGTTTCGGAGTTTTAGGTTAAATGCAATTATCCGGCAAATTAGGGCGGGGGGTGAGGTGGTTGTAGGGGCAGCCACAGCACCAGACCGAATTTCTAAGCTCGCGAGCTTCATGCCTAATTCAAGTTCTCATGAATGTTGCCAGATCCACAAAGTTCATCCTGGGAAAATAGAATGATACGCGATCTTGAATCCAGTTTTTTCACTTTCATTTATTTTTCTAGCTGATTGCAATTGCTAGCGGATACTTTAGCTGATTCGTCCTTGGCTTTGTTCCTTTTGCAAATATTCGATTTACTTCATGAAACCTTTTTTCCCTGTAACGCAGAATATCCACAGTGAAACTACCAAACCGCGGGTCTCGTTCTCGTTTGCGGTGTTTAATAATCTCCGTTCCTATTTTATTTTTTATAAAATGTGCCCAAATCAACATCGTTCCTTCAAGTTTGTTTCAACATTTATACCGCAAAAAATTACGCAAGTTTTTCAAAATTGCCGTCAAGTAGTTTTCCATCAAAAACAATAATGTATAATAGGAAGTCTACAACGTCGCAAACTGAAATACGTGGCTCGGGAGATTCATCGTCAATGTCTAGTTAACGTACTCGTAAGCTGAAATTTTCTGAATATCGGTATACACTTGACAAAAGTATCTACAAATGCAAATAGAAATAATTTGTATATTATTAATTTGTGAAAAATTATGTATAGTTTTTAAAATGTTTATATTAAACTAATAACTTTCATGTAACATTGTAACATCGATATATAGTCTACACAATTTTCTGAACTTTTAATCAAATCAGCAATAAATAACAGCTGTTTCATTGTTCAACTCTATTTGAAATAAAATAGAATAAAACGAGAATTATACATATTTACAGTGTTTCAAGTAATGTATATTAGTTCTTAAGTAGAGCTGTGTATAACAAAATTGTTTAGAATGCAGGCTATTCTATGCAGATGTCCTAGGTTCTAATCATAGCTTGTATCTTCTGAGGAAATGAGAGAGAAGAACAGTTTATATCACATCCGTCATTTACTTTATCTCATGACACTGAAATTACAATACTAGTGCGTAAACTTGACGATATTCTGTCGAAAAAAATCGCAGAATAGTCCGCGATTTGGCATCTAAGCCCAGGAGTGTGGCAGTGTCACCATGTAAGGTCATTGTCGGTCCCATTCGGATTTGGATGTTTAAAATACCATAGCCAGATTAGGGCTGTTTTTTCAGCCGAGCCTCGTTGTTTTATGGCTAGTAAATGGGCTGCAGGACGGTTTTCTGATCAAAACAGGTGGCTTTCCATTAATTCAGGTTCATTGTAGAAACAACCTATCCTTACCAAATCGATCCAAATATCTCTGGCCCTCCGGCACCAAGATATCTAAGGAAAACACCGCGCCGCACACATTTTTGTGGTGTCCCAGCTGACCATAAAAGGAAAACTGGACGGAGTCAAAGGCGTCAAAAAACGGACATCTACGTTGCAATAGCAACTTCATCCCGCGAGGTAGGGCGAAGTGCCGCGGCCGTTTTGCCGACGTACTTCCTTGTATATGCGCATTGGTCCATAAATTGTACGCATATTTCAAACTTTGAGAAACAGAAGTCGCAGAACCAAGATACACGCGGCTACAGGTTTGAGACGGTTTCACCAGAAAAAAAGGGGGAGCGAGTTAAAGTGCATCGACTTTTGAATTAAAAAGTGTGTATCTCACTTATGAATGTTTAAAGTTTCACTGTGCTAAAAATGAAGTACACGCAAAGATACTCAATGTGCTTTCGTATGAAAACAAGCAAAACTAGAAAGGCGTTTTGTTAGTGAAAGGGTGAATTTCAGTGTGTGCCCACGCCAGGATACGTTGATGTCACTATTGCTGCCGCCCCCTCCATCATTATCACCCACCTGTCACTCACCTCCAACCCCCCCCCCCCCCCCCCGTGGATGACGTTATTTATGGATGGTCCCTATTCTACGAGGAGGGGCCTCTACATCCAAGACGACTTTGGAGCGAGATCGAAAGTAAAAGTTGGTAGTGGATATGGGGTCATTTTCCGTGGTGCAAGTTGCAAGTGCAACTTGGAGCATCTCCCCTGCAATGCGCATGCGCGAGACGGCCGCGCCGCGCCGGCCGGCCAAGGATCGCGAACGTGTGCAGCGCCGCTTCGCACAGTGGATCGAGTCACTCAGAGAGGTCGCACATGAAATTTTTGACTAAAACTGCCAATTTTGATGTTTATTTCGTCACATTTTATATCTTAAGGGGTGTTTCTAACAGAAAATTTCACAAGGAGACCAATGGAACCACTTTTAGAACCTGAAAATTGTGTCCGAAATCTCCTGATGACTCGATCCACTGGCGGCACCGGTCCGCTCAGCGCACTTGAGCGGCCAATTCCTTGACTGGCTTCCCGGTCCGAGCCGAGATGGATGCAGACCGCACCCGGGTCGAGTCCCTCCTTCCTCTCTTTTCTACCGGTCACATCGCTGCCAAACTGGCTTTAAAGTTCGTATTCATTAGAGTACCTATACACGGGAGAGTATTGCCATCTGTGTGCCGCTCTCTGATTGGTTCATGTGTTTCAGGCTGTCATGGAGCTCCAAAGTTGGCCCAATGTAAAAAGAAACCAACCGAGAGGAACACGTATTATCGGCTGAGAAATGACTGATAATCACACTCAGAGCATAATTTTCGGTAAGAATGTTCGTCAAAGTTCGATCCGAACTCAATTCAGAGGTTGGATATGGACAATTTCTATCACACCCAAAATAAAGTCTAGAATTTTGTAGAACTTTTCCGCCAGCTTGTTTCTTTACATTGGACCAAACTAGGAGCGGAGGGGCTGGGGTTTGTTTACATTGGTCCAACTTTGGGGCTCCATGATAGCCGACCAATCAGAGAGCGGCACACTCTTTCTGTAGTTAAAGGATCGAGATGGCAATTGGCAATACCCTCATATTCATAATCGTTCCTTAAACGGACGTATTTCTGCCAAACGGAACAATGTGCATTATGACGTGCGCCCTGTTATGCATATATTCTGATGGGCTTCAGGGCTCATGTCTTGATACACATAGTTCCGTTTGGCAGAAATATGTCCAAACAGCTTATTTCCTTATGAAGGCTCCCAAATCAAATTAAATCTTGACCCTTACCTACCTCTTTTTTTTCGTGGCCTGTATACCTATTCAAAATAAACGCGTTGAGAAAACGTAACCGTTTAGTTGAAAGGATTTCTTTTTATTCCATTAGAAAGTATGACAACGTCGGGACTGCTCCGGAACAGATTACGTAGTATTCCCACGAAAATTTCTCCGCGAATATAGCCCAGCCCACTTGCCGTCTACGAAATCATTTTTTTCCTCATTCCATGCAGTCAAGGAATACTTATGAGGACTCTCCTCATTGTTAACCATGTTACTCCACTGTCTATCGTGGGTAACAGTTGCACGTTAGCAACTTTGAATATCTGTATCGAGCATTTTTTTAAAAAAATATTCCAGAGCAATGTTGCCGGCTTAATCTTACATCCTTTATTCCAGAATTCTAACTGACACCAACTTCAAAATTTCCTGCGCTAAGTAAACAATAAGTTTTTCCTCTAATCAATTTTAGGCAAATGTTGTTTGTGTAAACGGTGGTTTCGCGATTCCTGGAATAGTTTTGTCGCCGTAACAGAAAACACGTTTTTCGGTCATATTTTCAGTATAAATGATAATCACTCGAATTTTTTCGCATTAGTCTTCAACAGGTTACGTATTAAAACGCTTTCTAATGATTAATACTTCTCAATTAATCATTATTATAAAGTTCGAAGGATTCAGACTTTCAGTCGATTCCACCGTCTTCTATTTCACTCGTGGGGTCGCCATGTGCGATAAATTTGAATATTTTAAAGGGGTTTGAGCTGGGAAGAGTGTCAAAAAAGCAACTTATCTGGCAACAATAGAGTCTGAGAGGGACGAGAGGCTACCTTCCTGGGGAAACCCATGATTTAGCCAGAAATGACATTAAAACAAATTGGTGCCGTTTAAAGCATCAGATATAGTCTAGGGAAAGCTATTTTAAAATAATAATCGAAAGTGGACACATACGCTCCAAAAAAGGAAAAAATGAAAGGAAAAGGAAATGAAATGAGGATATAATTACTTATGCAATCAGAGAGAAAAAAAATAAAAACATCAAAGAAATTTATATGCAATAATACTATAAAAAAAACACACACACGCAAGTGGTCTCATAACGATTCGGAACTCAAACAATACTATCTTTGATGAGTTTTTAGACCCCTACGCCACTGCTAATCTTCTTAGATGAACTTTTGCTACTTCCACAAGTCGAATGACGGAAGGAGATCCACGGTGGTCGCTTTCCTCCGCCCGATATGGGACTCAAGTCCCAGTCCACTGCGTCGTTCAAGAAATGATCGATCCTCATCATTGCTTCATCTCCATTTAACATTTATTCATGTGCAAGTGATGGCACGCTGCGGTAACTAGCTTCTTGACAAAATCATTTTTGTCTCGAGAGCTTCCAAAATGTATACATCATAGTAATTAAATGTCCAACTACTCAGAAAAATGGCTCGCGGAGCGAGCCGAATGTCACGCGCGTAGCGAGTGAACGGGGGGTTCAGGGGGCGCAGCCCCTTGGCAAAGCCGTGACGGATACGCGAAGCGCGTGCAGAACGGCTAATACAACTATAGAGCTATTGGGATTATTTGTAGCATTTCACTACCTAAACTAGAAAATAGACACCTCAGGATTCAAGAATGCAAATTGCCATAACCATTTCCTCTTTCAACATACTACAGAACGTAATTCCGTAAACATTTTAAAGTAAATATTTTAAAGCAAGTTTGAATAATTGCGCCGAACACAGTGCGGTCAGAAACGCATATTAGCGTCTATAAGATCGCAAGAATACTTCGCGCATTGCGCCTAACAGTGCGGTTGGCGAGAGGCGCATGTTAGCGCCTACAAGCCCGCAGGAAAACTTCTCGCACTGCGCAAAACGGTGCGGTCGGCGCGAGGCGCATATTAGCGCCTACAAGGTCAGAAGAATACTTCACGCATTGCGCATATCGAAGGCGTAAGTCCGCAATCCCATATTTCGTTTGCGGTGTCTGAGAATCTTCGCCTCTATGGCGGCACTTCATACATTTTATTGGCATTTTTGAAGCCGAATATCACTCGCGTATGACCGCGGTTCCATGGGGCGCAGTCCCTTAGCTAGCCGTGACGGACGCGCAAAGCGCGTCCAGAGCGGCTAGTATGTATGTATGAGCCGCTTTTACGGCGCGCTAGGGCGCTCTGCGACGCCTATTCTCCACAGGAATCTGTCATGGTAGAGATCCTCCGGAAGGTGGCATCTCTCCATCTCTTCATGGATGCCCTCTACCCACCGTTTGGCTGGACGCCCTCTCCGTCGCCTACCTGGGGGGACCCACTCCAACACCTTCTTCGGCAACCTGGTATCAGCCATTCTCTGCACATGCCCATACCATACCAATTGCTTGGTCATGATTACGTGCACAATCGTCCCCTCAACGCCCATTATCTCTCGGACACGTTCATTCCTGACACGTTCTCTCCTCGAGATTCCAGCCGATCTTCGCCAGAACTCCATCTCGGTCGCCTTGAGCATTTCTTGGGTCCGCTTCTTCAACTGCCACACTTCACTGCCATAGGTGATAATAGGCTTGACAACCGAGTTATAAATCCTCTTCTTGTTGTCTTTGGAAATCCTTTGGTCCCAAAGGATCCCATTAAGCATGGCGATGGCTTTCCTTCCTAGAAGATTACGGTCCCGAATGGCCTGATCCAGCTTCCCATCCGAAGTCAGGTTCACCCCCAGGTACTTGTATTGTTCGCAACTTTCTATATGTTGGCTAGTATTATGTAAATTCCTAAAACGTGCTGTTTGTTACGCGGTAAAAAGTCAGCGTAACAGACGGCACATTTTCGGCCATTTGCATATTAAAATTGAAAAATAGGGCGATAAATCTTTGAAAAGCCTTATAACACGTAACCCCGTGTAGATTACAGCAAAAAAATTCGAGTGATTATCATTACTACTAAAAATATAACCGATGAATGTGTTGTCTGTCACGGCGACAAAACTATCCTAGCTATCGTGAAATTACCCTTATTATCATTATGAATTGATGTTTCAATTCGCGAGTGTCACCGTGGACGTAAGTATCATTTCCTGCCCTGATCCGGCCCTGATGAGGTGCCCTCCTGCCCCCCCCCCCCCTCCCACGCAAAGTTCCTAATTCTACCCGGGGCCGTGCTCTCCCTCTAGCGGTACTCTCTATGGCTGTATGGAGCATCCCTGCGGATAGGAACAAGTCGTCGTCTCCCGGGCGAAGGAACGTAACTTCACTCCAAGGTTGCCAAATTGACCCCAATAATTAATTAATTTTACAAAAATTAACCTGAGCAATTTTTATCCAAACTTGTCAGATTTTTGCATGAAATCGAAGGAAAAATCAGTAAAATATTCAGTTAGAAATACCCGAAATTTTCCTGTTTAATATGCAATTTACGAGGGGAAATTTGGCAACATTGAAATGGAGTTACGTTCTTTCGTGAGGGAAACGACGAAGTCAGGTCGTTAGAATATTTCGATGGCTCATAAGACTGCCACCATAAGCGCATGTGGGGCCTCCGTTGAGTCCGGCTTTCCAGCCCGGCTGCACAATTTTTGCCGGCGACGCGACGGTACAACCTGCGACCCCTGGATGAGACGCTATGTCCCAACTCCCACTATGAGGGCTCCTCCCGTTGGGGGCCGCGCTGCTTTCGACGCTCCTCCGAGGTAAGGGCGTATCTTGGCTTTCGCGTGAGCCCCAGAAGGGATGCATTTATAGGTACAATAGGGCTCACGTGAATATTGAGAAACGCTTCTGAGGGGCTACGACTTGGGCCCCCTTTTTTAATCGCCGCCGACGCCATGCACAAGGACGAGACACTGTAAATATCCCTGCTCATTAGTGTCACTCATCCTCACTCCAACGTTATAGCATACGTAACCCCCCCCCCCCTCCTCTCTCTCCCTCTCTCTCTTCAATTTCGGCCGCCTGCTTTGCCGTCGCCGTGCTGTCTAACTTTTTCCCTGCGCTGCCAAATCCCAAGCAAAGTTCATTCATTTTTATAAAACTTGCATTCCAAGGAAAAACACCGTTTGAACCCGCAGGCGTTGCCAAAATTCCTCTGATAAGACACAACTTCATCGGGGAAATTTAAATATGTTTCCTCCCACTTTTGAGACTGTTTTGAATGCAATTTAATCTAAAGCATTTGAAAATTCTGAGGAAAAATGTACATAGATTTCGTCAAAAATAGATATTTTATCCGGGAAAATATGGCAACTCTTGAATGTCCATACGGCGTTCTTCCTTAGCACGGCAGGAAAGGACCGCGTGCACCAGAAAGGAACCAAGCCACATCAGCTATTGTCAAGTATAACTGGGCAATTTGATTCTTTACGATAGAACGTTTGTACGGATTCCACTGAAAATTTCAAGGAATTTGCTTTTTGCCGTGGAGAAAATTCATTGAAATTTCCCCGGAGATCCGCACAACCGTTTTCATGTAAAATATTAAATTTCCCAATTAAATTTGGCAATAGCTGATGTGGCTGGTTCTTTTCTGTTTAACGCGGTCCAAATGAGATTAGGAGTGATTTAACGTGAAACTGAGCTAAAGTGGCAAAATTTCATGAAATTTAAAATCATTAAATTTCTTTTAAAATATTTCCGAAAATTTCAGACATATATGAAATTTATAATTGGTATTAGGTACCAAAGATCACGGTTTCTTGCATTTGAATGCGAGTTGCATGCTTAGCCCCCAATAATACGCCGCATAAATGTCATAAGTTTCACACGCCCGTGAAATTTGCGGAAACATTTTCCGGGAATGTCCAATGGTTCATATCTCCTTTAAGTCTCTTGCCACCCTGAGCTGAGCGGATTTCACCGCAAATTGGCAGAGCTGCTAGGATCGATGCAAATTTACATTGCTCTGGCCCTCTACACCCATCAAATCGCATCATACGGATCTCGTGCTATCGCTCTCATACGGTGGGAATCCGGAAGCAATGGTCGTCTTTCTTCTACGACCCGCGCAAAAGAGACCATCAACCGGAAACGATCGTGTGGGAGCTGCTCAGCGTCAAAAGTTGCCAGTTTTTGTATGAATGCTCGTTTCAGCCTTAAGGCAAAACGAACCGGACAGAAAAGAGGAAGCTGGGATTGGAGTCTTTGAATGAACCAATCAAGAGAGCATCCCCAAAGGTTTGCTGGAAGTCTCATGTTGAATGACAATTGGACGTATTTCTATCAAGCGGAACTATGTGCATTAAGACATAAGCCCTGAGATTCATAAGAATACATGCATACCAGGGCTCACGTCATAATGCACATAGTTCCGATTGACAGAAATACGTCCAATTACTGTAAAGACGTCGCGTAAGCCCTCACACATGCGGGTGGCTCTCGGCTCACTTATCTCAGTTCGTACCCTAATACCCACTTCCCAATCCCCAGTCGAAGTATATACTACCGAGTATCGTTAAATTGACGAAACGGAATGCTAAACTATCTTCGATACACTAATTGTGAAACAAATATTGTCCAGTCAGAATTCTCGTCGAGTCAATCTAGAATTTGTATGAAAAAACAGGACATCTCTTCGAAATCTCAGGTACATCGTTTGGAACAAGGAGATTTCCTCTAAAACGAATTGGCGTGAGTCGTAAACTCGCGATGCCTGCTCTATGCTACTAGTTTGAAGCACCATTACGAGTATGACAAACGCAAAAAAACACAATGGAAATAAAGCTAGGGAAAGGATGCGCGTTAACGACGGCGCAGTTCGTACTTGATGGACGTCCGTGCTGCATCTGAAAATTTGAAGGCGCGATGACGCGAGGCGTGAGCTCTCATATGCTGTCAATGAGGTGTCGCTTACATTCGGAGAAAAAGTTAAAGAAGAGGCCCGAACACATCTCTCCTACCTTCGGCTGAGTTACTCACGTAGTGCTTGAGGCACCATTATGAATAAGACAAACGCAAATGAACACAATATGGAAATAGAAGTAGGGAAAGGATGCGCGCCTACGACGGCGCAGAGATACAACTATTCGTACTTGATGGACGTCCGTGCTGCATTTGAAAAATTGAAGGCGCGATGGCGCGAGGCGTGAGCTCAAAATGCTCTGCTACATGCTGTCAATGAGGTGTCGCTCAGATTCGGGAGAAAAGTTAAAAAAGAGGCCCGAATACGTCTTTCCTGTCTCCGGCTGTGTTGATATTCGTTCTTTCTTCTTTTTTCAGGTTCTTGTCTGATTAATGTTCAGGATGGATTTGCAGGCCCACGTCTTAAGCTCGCGTAAACCGTAGCACGGGCTCGGTTCTTTTAGAAATAATGGTGCTTGGATGCGTCTAGTGACTTTAATTTTTTATGTTTTTCTTTAATTTCAGAAGTCTGTCGGTTACTTCAATAACGTTCAATTTCGCAATTATTACTCTGTACGATTAATAAACTTTGAACCTGCAAATAGCTTAAACTTACGCTGCTTTGCCAAAATTTTTTGAACCCCTCTCAACGTAGGGGATGCCCTACGAGGAAATATCACATTACGCCCCTTTAACCAGCCAAGGGTCTACGCTCTCAGATGCGAGCCAGTCCGACCCTGTTAAAGACACAGTTTAGAGGAAATCTTCTTGTTCCAAATGATATGTCTGACATTTCGAAGAGATGTCCTGTTATTTTGTGCAAATTTCGGATTAACTCAACGAGAAGTCTGACTGGACAATATTTTTCTCTCAATTAGTGTACGAAAGTTAGTTTAACTTTCCGTCTCGTCAATTTAACGATACTCACTTTTTACTAATAAAAAATGTCAGGCCCAACAAAATTCAACTCAGAATTTAAAGCTAGATCAAATCAAGTCACTTTGCAAACGGTTTTATTTTCTCGTCGCATTAGGTTCCCACATGCAATACGTCGTTCCCGTACGAAGGAACGTAACTTCATTCCAGGGTCGCAAAATTTTTACAAAAAATGCAATTTTTGTCCAAAATTTTCCCGATTTTTGCATGAGATCTGAAGAAAAATGTGTAACATTTTCAGCTAGAAGTGCCCAAGATTCTCCTGGTAAAAGTGCAATTTGCGAGGGAAAACTTGGCAACATTGAAATGTAGTTATGCTCTTTTAGGGGGGGGGGGGGGGCAACGAATAGAGAGACCTGCGGGCCGATTATTGGAATTGATAGACAAAAAAGATATGGATGGATCCAATTGGTGGAAGCGGGTGGTTGCAGTGGACAAAGGACGTAGATAATAGAGTAACTAACGGCAACCAACGAGTGACCCTACATAGTTAGTCCATCATTTTCTTCCTTAGTCTATAGGAACTACCCATTTCAACCAATAGGATCGCTCCATACTTCCTATGCATTCTTTGTCTATAGCTTTGTCTATCAATTTCAATAATCAGTCCGCTGATAAACGTCTCGAATCAAAAGCCTTTGGAAAAAATCCCTCATTATAGCAGTATACAAGCGCAGAAGGAGTCCGCGCAGAGAATAATCGACTAATGATGGCGTCAACATTATACCGCATGAGTATCGCCGCTTTCTGGGACTATAGCCGATTCTTATTCTCGAAATTTTTGATGAACTGTTTGTGTGGTTGTCAGTTTTACCACACGAGAATGGAATGGAGCGAACAAAAGTTCCCGAAAATTACGCAATATTTTTACCCTGGGTGAAAGGTGGGAATACTGTTACGTTTGTAGAGGATTACGAGAGATGCCGCGAGTTTTTATTGGGTGAAAGCTGCATGCAATTCGGCATCGGTCTTTGTTTCTGCGTCCGTATATTTGAGGATCATTGTTTTATACTTTTGTCAAATTTTTCTCTTCCCTGGTTGAAAAGAATGCAGATGAGATGCGATAACTTTTTAAATGAAAGAAATTTGAATCAAGAAAAAATGTGCCCTGACACGTCATATTTATGGAACAATTCTGAACTAAATTAGTTCTCTCACAACACCTCTTTATTACCATTGCTGCAGACGATTCGAGAAAATGAAATAAGGGCCATACTCCAAAGTTAGATACGTTGTCTGAGAGAATGGCTGGTATGTAGTATTCACTGAATATTAAATGCTGGTGGGTTTTAAATGGAAAATGACGGGTGACGCCATCTTTTCGAGGACTGTGCGTCTGAAAAATATGCATGGCATCTTAATACCAGGCTTCTGCCTCTCCGCTCATAATTTTTTTAAAAATAAAAAAAAAAAAAAAACATAAGTATACTCTTACATTTGAATCTAATCTGAAGATTTTCATCCAATCCTCAATATGTCTCCCTGCATGTCTCCCTCTCCCTATTGTCTGTATGTCCCCCTCCCTGTGACTGCATGTGCTCTTTTTCTCTTCCAACATGACTAGATTTTCTCTCTCTTTCTGTCTCCCTGAAACACATGAGAGTGATAAGGCTATTCGGTTACTTGGGAGCTCGGGTTGCCTACACTGAAAATTGAAGGCAAACCAACAGTGAGGTCAAGTCACCGCACCGCGCCGCACACCGCGCTCTCCAGCTTTTTTCCTCGAGCAATATTGACATCTGAGAGTGGTACCACCATTCGGCCACGTGGGAGCTCGGGTTGCCTACACTGAAAACTGAAGGCAAACCGACTATGAGGTCAAGTCACCACTCTATTCCACACGTGACATCTGGGAGTGATACAACCATTCGGTCACGTGGAAGCACGGGTTGCCTACACTCAAAACTGAGGGCAAATTGAAAATTAGCTAAAGATAGGTATTTGACGTTTTCATGGTTTTCGCTGATGATACAAAAATTCCTTGTCAATATTCGTTATTTTTCAGGTTTATAGATGCCATGGTGTTTCTCGCATGTATTTAACAAAGTCTGTGTCTAACAGTTGAATTGAATTAGTGCTGAAAAAATTGACCGAAGAGGTCATATGTAGGAGTTTTAGTATCCCACATATTTTAGTTGTATTACAATTAAACGATGAGTAATTTAAATTAACGTTCTATGAAATAAGTGCGAAGACGTGAGATTGCACTGTCACATTGTGCCAGACGTATTTCGTAGTGAGTGCTCGCTTGAACGGATGATTTACCTCTGTAGACAAAATGTGGAGCCAATGGATGTATCTCTGCCAAACGGAACTATGTGCATTAAGACAAGAGCCGCGAGACTCATAAGACTATTACGCATAACAGGGCTCACGTCATGATGCACATAGTTCCGTTTGGCTTACGTCCAATTTGCCCTTTCGGCTGACGCGACCCCGAGTTTTTTTCACGAGTATCAAATTCACGTTTTCCCTGCACTCAAGGGCTTCAGAGACCGCTAAGTTGACTCCGAGTCACCATGTGTTGCCAAATATCTAATTATGTCCCCTTTTGACTGTTTACAGATAATTCAAATATTGGATCTCATCCTTATTTTGTATTTCTTGTAACACATCAAAGAAAAAAATCATATCGGCAATTAATGAAACTGCCGTAGTAAATTTCGGTTCCCAATTCCGTAAACTTTCGAAAGCAAGTATAAAATGTAGGCTAGACTTTTATATATGCACTGTAACCTCCTTGACTTGCAATTTCTACAATGCCTCCTCAAAATTACCTATTCGTCTCACAATCAGTGCAAATGAATGAAATCCCTCGTCGAGTTACGAAGCCCAGATTGAGTTATGGATCCATCTCGCGTAGGTTAAACGAAGTTAGGTATAATTATTTTTCAGGCTGGTTCAAAGACATTTGAATCGGGACAATTTCAGGAGCAGCTAAATTTTTGCGGACATCATGCCGCTTTGAAATTTCGACTAACTTCTATATCTTAACATTTTCAGAGTGATATTAATTATCCGAGGGCCTCAGCCAGGATTGTCAGGAGAGACGTTGAAGCAGTTCTCGCCACAAAGAAAATACATCCCTTAACTAATTTTCGTTGATATTAATTGATTTTGGAGAACTTACTCTATGTGTGGCTGGGGGAGGGGGACAATTTGTAAGGAAGCAAGGGTGAGGGGTGCCCACTATCCTGCCCCAGCCCCTTGTCTCCCGAGCACGGCCTTGGAAAACCAACTCGAGTCGTTGGAAACTGAAAAGTGTATGAATGAGTAAGTATGAGTGATTAATCCGGGAGTAGATAACTATCCCGCTCGGAGGATATTTTCGGGCTTGTTCCGAAAATTGAAGGCGAAACAGCGATGTGCTTAGGCATTGTTAAAAATTGAGGAAAGAAATTTGGTGCCGGAGTCTACATGGCGCCCAAAAGCATCGAGTGAAATGCAGTATGAATTCCCGGAAAAAGAGCACCTAGATTTCACTTCGAAACAGCGCACTATTGAGGTACATGTGCGTCACTCTTGAGGGTTAAGATTCCGCATTCATACCAATCGGGGTTTTTGGGCACTACAATACAAGACTCAAACACAAAATTTCACTCCATAATTTTTAACAGCCCTGGTAAAATGGTCTCATGGAAACCCGCAGAGAAATTCCCATTGGAGCCCGTGCGGGCCAGCGATTCCCCACTGCCAATTCGCGATGGACTTCCTATTGGGACCCATTGGAATTTCATTGACTCCAATGGGTCCCTACAAGTTTCTGTCGGATGCCATGAACCACCTATTTTCCCATGCTGAGGAAAAACGCCGTATGAGCATTCGAGAGTTGCCAAATTTTCTCCGATGACGTGTTATTATTGTAGAAGGTTACGTGTGTTTTTACTTGGAATTACCAGGAACTTTGAGTAAAATTGCGAAATAAATCATCTGGAAAATTGGAAGAAAAATATTCCTAAGTTTACCAAGGAATTTGGGTTCTATCAAAGGAAATTTGGCAACGCGTAAAGGTTCATACGGTGTTTTTCCTTAGCTCGGCAGTATATTGGTCCCTATTGGGATTTTGTGAGTCCTAATGGGATGCGGGGGGTGCCCATAGGAACCTAATGGGTCCCCATTGGAATCTAATGGTTTCTAATGAGTTTCTACGGTTGGACCGTATTAACAGGGAGTGTAAGCTTCGTTCGCTATTCGTGTCGATTGAGGGGCTGGGCTTGGAGGACAAGGCGCATAAGTGCAGTTTTTGAAAAAATTGATATATTGAATGCCTTCAAGTAAAACTAATCTTAATGCATATTCTGCGAAACATTTGCCCCCAAATTCCAGTTTTTGAGTATCAAAAATTCAGTTAGAACTTTCTTTCCACCATAAGGATCCGTGTAATTTCGAAACTTCAAATACGTATTTCTTGAAATGTAGCGAAAACTGCACTTATGCACCTTGTCGCCCCTCCGAGAATTTTCAGCACTATCCTGAGATAAATGCGGGATTATTTTGTTTTAACACGAGAAGTCAAAGATGGCAACAGTGAGTCGTGCTTCGATTCATTTCAATATTTCCAAGTTTCGCCGCGTCGCATCACCGTTGTGCTTAGTATTGATCCCCAAATTTGATATCGAGAGCACAGTAACTTGTCGAGCCATTGATTCCTGTCGGACACGCATCAAGAGTTCTGGCGAGCTATTTTTAATCCTGAGACAAAAGCCTGTCCCGGCATTTAGACGCTATAGCTTCCTCCGAAATGTTGAGTTCGGAACTTCCCACCTCCCGCGATCAGTAAAACACGTGGTGGTTCTCATTATACCTCCCGCAACGTTTTCCCAAAAGGGATACGCGTAAATAAATAATCATGCTTTTCAACGAATAGCTGACAACAGGAGAAAGATCCCATATTTATTAATTTTTTTTTACATATTGGTGGTTACAGTGTGGAACGACGTATATCTTAATTAAGGTGTTGACAATTTTTTTAAAGGAAAATAAGTCAAGTTTATAGCTCAAAATTTACAAAGAGTATTCTGCTTACAGAGAAAAATTATGGAAGTTTTCAAGAAACTATGTTGAGTACTTTTCCAGAGAAAAAATAAAATCAAAAACACCTGAAAAGTGAAATTTCTAGACAATAATGCCCAACCGTTTCCCAGAACAAATACAATGTCATAATGGACATTTTGAAACGTTGAAATTTAGTTAAGCATAAACGTTCTTTCAACTGGGACACGACAAATTCTTGGTGTAAAATACATCTCTCTGTTGAAATCAAAACTTAAAAATGACGTAAAAAATGCAGTATGAAATTTAAAAAAATACTTTTTTTAAATTTACTTTCTTACTATAGTAGAAAAAGCTAAGCTAATTTTTGTGTGTATGGCGCCATCTCTGGTTCTAATTGGTCGACGAATCAGCAAATCAGAAAAACATCATTGAGAAAGCCAAGATGACGTCGTCGAGAGATCCTGTCGACGACGTCATCATGGTTTCTCTGATTCTGATCACTCCCTTTCCAAATGATCGTGGTTTTCGTATGACGTCATCTTTGCGTATACCAATGACGTTTTTTCATTGGCAGATTTGTTGACCGCTCGTTATCCATAATTCGTAATTCGTCGTTCACATACACACAATAGGACGTGTTTTTTTTTTCAAAAATAATGGCAATCTTTTCGTGATCACTTGACAGCTTTCATCGTGATTAATTTATACCGAGCCGTTGCTAGGTCTTGGACGTAAGCGACGATCGTGCGCAAGAAAGTGTGTGTGTGTGTGACCCCCCTGCCAGGGGGGGACACTTGGGTCAGAAATTTCTCGGAATTTCGTAGTCCATAAAAATGGAACAATCGACCAAAACGACGGGAAACGAGCAGGACGGCTGATAAAGGCAAGAATGCTCCACGTAACAGCGGATTTTCGTCGGGTTCCGACGACCGGAGACGTATTACGTGCACTTAGCGTTATTGAGCGTCAATTCACTGCTTATCTTTCGCCAAATTGAGCTCCGTCAAGGCTTTCCTCATCATTGTTGTCATGCCGAGAGAGGAAAAACTGAAATTTGAGTTGTTTCCTCGAGCTATGTGGCTATGAGAATAACAATTTGTTACCTCAAAGAGCATAAGCCAGCGTTCGAATCTTACCGAGAAAATTAGGAGCCGATTTGACCGACTTGATCAATTAGGGCCCACTAGGTTTCGTAGGGGACAAAATATTTTTTTCTGAAATTATTAATGATGAGAAATGTTTTGGCACATTGGAATCGGGCTTCTTCTAACGATCACACATTTTCATAGCTTTCCGTCACCTCCTAAGGGGCTCCTAATAGAATTTAATGTGAACAAAACATCTCTGTCTTGATTCCGGTGTTTTCTTAGCTGACCACGAACATTTAGGCACCAAAGTTAGCACGGAGAGAAATCACGATTTTTGTCTAAAAATAGGGGGTGCGCCCGTGCATACCCTCCCAAAAATCAATTGGTAGACCCGAAATTTTTCTCAGCTCTATGATTGTGGCCTATCTTCTAAATTTTCTTATGAGAACCCAAATCCAAGACCGAGAATCATCCTAAGACGTCTTATATTTCCTTTAGTTTTAATATAGACGTAGAATTTCTTGGATGGGAGGATTTCATTCACATTACACCGTATTATCCCGCATTTCATTTCGGTTCTTAGAGAAATCCAAAGATCTACACAGCTGATTTTCAAGATTTGTTGTCTATTAGCAGGTTATTATCTCCAGCTGATGTCCTATTTCCGCTAAGTATGACCCATCCCATTGATCCTGGTCATCATTGCGGTTCTAGAGGATTCGGGCAACACGCGCAGCACTCTTGCGGCCCAGATGATTCCCCTCAACACATCAATAATGTCCGTGAATCCAATAAAGTATGTTTGTTTTGTCTCGACGGCAACACCCACGCCACACCCAAAAGGAAATGCGCCTCGATACCATACTTGCATTTCCAAGTCTCTTCTTCGGGCGAAATCGCCTCGCGTCTTTCACTGCTTCTTGGTTCATGTCCACTGCATTTTCCAAGAAATTCGAGCTTGGGAAGTCCCCTAAAAAAAAGTTGGGATCGTATGTATCTGCTCAACATCAGTAAGTCCCGATGAGGGGTGGATTTGCGTTCGGTTCCCCTCAAAAATTTTCTAGCTGCGCGTATACCAACCAGGTTTTCTGGTTCATGTCGAGTCTAAAGACGATCCCACGTCAAATTTTGTAAAAAGACGTCAAATGTCTGGAAAATGAGTATTTTATCCTAAATCTTTTGAAACCAGCAGTTATCACGGCAAGCTCTCCCCCGAGTTAATTTTTCGATCTCGACTAAACTAGTAGAAATATCTACTGGATTAAAGTAAAGTGCGACTCTTTCAGATATGTCTTCAGTCGGATCAATATCGAAAGTTGCAAAAGCTATCAAGTTGATTCCGTTGTCAAACGGCAACATCGCATCGTTTATTTCCGTCACACGGCGAGAGATCAATTTTTATCAGCCAGGCGCGTAAACTTTCTGGAATTGAGCGATGTACTTTCAAATTCCGATCTGGTCACGTGGAACGCGCGATTTTTGAGATATGGATTGACCAATTTGGTAACACCCGGCCTCGGTCTCAGCCACTTGAACCGCTTCTGAAACGTCAATCGTTTATCTAAAGCTCTGTTTCCGCGATCAAAATGGCAATTCAAATGAAGCGAGTTATCGGAAATTCCGCGATGTGATAAGCTAGATTTCCATACATTTCTCCATACTTTTTTTTAGTTTCTTTTTAATCGTAAAGACATCAGGGTTTGGTCTAGGTTTGGAATAGATGAAAATTTCTCATAGAGACCGTCTTAATTGAGGGTATTATCCTTCTTATTTTCCCGCCCATAAATGAAACTGTGCCTCTTAGAGAAGGACATATTCACGCGGGTGACATTAAACTGGATATGAGGTGGAGGCTCTACGATTCGGTATTAGAGGTTGAATCTTTGCTCAGAATATTTTGACAGGTATTTTCAGGGCCGGATTTACCTACTTGCCGCCCATGGGCCGCCTGTATTTTGCCGCCCCCCTCTCATTAATTTTGAAACATCGATAAAAACCATCAAAGGAACGTGCCAGCGGGGGACGGGTGCATAAGACGCGTTTACTCGTATTGGACACATTTCTTGCGAAAGCCCTGTCAACACTGCTGGCAAAAGTTCACGGAACTTTGTGCGAAAGTTAAGTTTCGTTAACCTATCTCTGTGTGGACAAGGCCTTCCATTCATAAGAAATGAACGAATAAATTGTGAAAGGACAAACGTAAATGTGGATTAATGATTTTAACTGCCGCGCGCCGCCGCGCCGCGCTGACCGCACCGTGTTTGGCGCAATGCGTGAAGTATTTCGACAGTCTTGTAGGCGCTGTGAGTTTCACGCCGACCGCTGCTAAACGCACTGTGTTTGACGCAATGCGTGAAGTATTCACGCAGTCTTGTAAGTGCTATCCGTTTTACGCTGACCGCAATGCCCGCACTGTGTTTGATGCAATGCGTGAAGTATTCGTGCAGTCTTGTAGGCGCTAATATGTGTTACATGCCGATCGCCGCGCCGAGGGCTTCTCCTTTTCATCTCA